>NW_027331926.1:8091456-8192530 GCF_048418815.1 Hemitrygon akajei | reverse complement strand
CTCCAATTTCTCTCAACTGATCATCAAATGGCGCGGAAGCAAGACAGATGGAAGAGTTTGGTATTATCTACAAACCATGGCCACTCTCCGATTAACCGGAGATTCGCACTGTTGTGCGTCTTGCAATAAGCGTGATGTAGGATCCTCACCCGATGACCATGATCTAATGGTGGGTCAGACTCGATGGGCTGAATAGCCTAACTCAACTCATCTCTCTCTCTCTCTCTCTCTCTCTCTCTCTCTCTCTCTCTCTCTCTCTCTCTCTCTCTCTCTCTCTCTCTCTCTCTCTCTCTCTCTCTCTCTCTCTCTCTCACTCCCCCTTTCTCTTTCTTGTAGCGCTGACACGCAAACACAATGTCTGCGGAGAAGGGGCTTGTACTCCCGAAAGACACCGGCCGCTCTGCGATCAACACAACGAACTGCTGTGAG
Organism: Hemitrygon akajei; assembly: GCF_048418815.1. NCBI lineage: Eukaryota > Metazoa > Chordata > Chondrichthyes > Myliobatiformes > Dasyatidae > Hemitrygon > Hemitrygon akajei. The sequence continues at coordinate 8,192,101 of NW_027331926.1, read as the reverse complement.
GTGAGACACCCAAACGCACGAAAGCGCTGACGCACACGTTCTCGAACTCGGGAAATACCAGATCCATCGAACCGCAGTGAGGAACCGGGGGGAAATGCCGATTAACAAGCACACATTTGTTCCGAGTTAAATTCCCCTCGCATCCTACAAGAAACCCCCGATATCCTCTCAGAGCTTCGTGGCAGATCTGAAGGACCCCACAGGAGTTCACTCTGACAAGCGCGTTAAATATTTATCTGTCATAAAACACTTTGTCATTTGTTGAAAGGGAAACATCAAATCATTGGCCTCTTGGGGAGAAAATCTACCAAGAAGAACCACGTTCAATACTGCACCTCGCCGTTCCACGAAGGGCATTTTACACCCCTGACCCCAGACCTGCGATTTTAACTTACGCGAGATCACCGCCACGATCAGCGGAATGCAAAGCCTGGCCGTCAGCATCATTTACAGCGCGAGGATCCCTCCGCTGTGTGGAATCGAGTGATGTTCCGTTTCAGCTCACGGGAAGTCTATCTGCGTGGCCTGCGAAAGCAATTCTCCCATTGGCTCCGTGGCAATCGTGTCACCTTCCGCAAATATATTTGCCTCTTTGGAGCGGTTTACAGTGCTGACAAGCTGTGATGACACCCGAGTTCCACGCATGCGCATTCCAAGCTGGGCGGAAATAACAGTAGACAATAGGCAATAGGTGCAGAAGTAGACCATTCGGCCCTTCGACCCTGCACCGCCATTTCGAGATCAGGGCTGATCAATTCCTATCAATACCCAGTTCCTGCCTTGTCCCCATATCCCTTAATTCCCCTATCCATAAGATACATATCTAGCTCCTTCTTGGGGGGAGGGGGGAAGGGGCATCCAGAGAATTGGCCTCCACTGCCTTCCGAGGGAGTGCATACCGCACCCCGACAACTCTCTGGGAGAATAAGTTTTTCCTTAACTCTGTCCTAAATGACCTACCACTTATTCTCAAACAATGCCCGCTGGTACTGGACTCTCGCAGCATCTGGAACATATTTCCTGCCTCTATCTTGTCCAATCCCTTAATAATCTTATGTTGCAATCAGATCCCCTCTCAATCTCCTTAATTCCAGCGTGTACAAGCCCAGTCTCTCTAACCTTTCTGCGTAAGACAGTCCGGACATCCCAGGAATAACCATGGGAATGAGGTTCCAAATACTCCGTAAATGACCCCAAATAAATGCGTTACCAGATTAGAGCTGCTAGTTCCTTACTTACGATTCCGTGATCGGGGAATCAATTCTGTGCCAGAAAGTAATCGGCCTTCGGCATAAACGCAGAGCAAGGCGGAGTGTAGCCGCCATCTTGTTTCCTTCAGTGTTGAGGTGAGTGAAGTTATTCTCACTGGTTCCGTCTCTTGACTCAGTGTTGACAACTTCACTCAGCTCGGCATCTGACTGTTTGAAAACATAGCGAATCTCTGTAAATTTTTCACAGACGCTGATCTCAATGATATTTATTACGTTCATATTTAATGTTTGCTTATTGTGTCTTTCTACACTTTGCCTTCATTTACAAATTGTTTGTCCATCTTTTTTCATGGGCTCTATTGCTATATATTAACGCATCTGCTGTAAATGCCCGGAAATTAATCTCAGGGTTGCTTGTGGTGCCACAAGTATGGAATTAAGCAGTGAAACCGGACCACACGGACCATAATTGGGTAGGTTGTGATGTGGAGAGTCCACATTATTGCAGCCTCCTCTCGTACAAACGGCCTGTTGGAGAGTCGGAAGTCAAACGGGAGAGAAGCTGCTCGAGTGGCGGCTGGGATCTTTCATTACGCTGGTTGTTTTAAGGAAGTGGATGGGCTCGGGCGGCAGAAGAAAAGGACCAGACAGGCAGTGGCCACTTTTTTTGGTACAGGAGGCATCGAAAACAAAGTCCACCTTTTTGCCAAGTGGTCACAGTTTCGCTGTACTGAGGATCGATCCGGGCTGGGCCGGTCGGTTCAGGAACCGGATGGTTGAAGTGAAGTCGCTGCCCCTGAATGATTGGTGTAGGGAATCCAGCTTCTGGCAGTTAGGTGGATTATGCAAGTGGACAACTGACCAGCGCTAATCGTTGGTTTCAAGTTTGTGCTCCCTTGCAAAGTTAACTGAAGGGGAAAATTACGCCGGCGTCACCAACTTAAACAAAGCAATCACAATTTTCACGTTATCTTATCTGCAATTTCCCCGATTGTGCGCATGACACCTGCAAGTTCTTTCAAGAAGAGAAAAACACCGGCACTTCGTCTTGGTCAAAATTGTCTGCTTGATTCGGCTAAGTCTTCTTTGGTATTTATTTGTACGTAAAGCACAGAATACTCCTTCCGAGCGACCGAGTCGAGGTCCCCCCAGCAACCAATCCATTTTCACACCTTCCTATTCACAGGACAATTAACCGACTAATCGCTACTTGGTCTCTGAGAGGAAACCGGAACACCCAGAGGAAACCCACGTGCTCAAGTGAAGGACGTATTAACTTTTCCACGCACACGCACACTTATTTGATCTTACTCCCTGTCCTCAAGAGCAAGCAGCCTCAACGTCATGGATATTCCATCCATCCCAGGTTATGTTCGCTACAGTTGGGATGGAGATACGGGAGCCTTGGATCCTACAACAACAGGTTCAGGATCAAATCATTTCCTTTTCGCCATCAGACTCCCGTATCAGTGTTTGGTAAATTCACTGATCGCAACACTGAACCCAATTGCAGTATTGTTTAATCATTTATCTAGAATGTATCTATCTATCTTTCGATCTATCAATATCTATTTATCTTTCCATTTAGTTATTTATTGTATTGCATAGTCTTTCTTCTTTTGGCCATTATCGGTTCCTTTTTTCATTTATTCTGTTGCATTTCACTATCACAGACAAGGAAAGTGTTACTGAGCCATATACCAGTGAAAGGATAGGGTGGCTGAATGTCTAATATCACGTTATTCCCATTGAAAGGTAACGGTTTAAACGGCAAACTAAGCCCTGTGAGTGGAATCTACGAACCCGATGTTAGAAACTGATTCAGGACGCCAGCATCAACAAGAGGCTTTCAAAATGCAGGTGCTATTCCGACCGAGGATTCTGTATTCGCCGTCAACAGCGCCCCCTGCAGCAGTGTCGAATCATCCTCAGAATCGGAAAGGAGATAAAGAAGGCCAGCCCATGCGGTCAACCCGCAACCTGTATGTAATTGGGGAAGGGATTCAGAACAGCCTGTGAGAAAGCGACGAGGCTTGCGACCGTAAGTGGATCCGACGTATCTAAGAACGCGGGAGTAATCATTTCTCTCGGCATCATGCTGCTTTCCGACTTTGCCGTGCCGCTGTCTGCGTTTTTCACTTTCTGACTGTGAACTATTCGCATTCAATGTGAATTACTATCGTCGCCACCTGTCCTGTTGGGGTTTTTGCTCGAGGCTTCCGTCGTTGTCAGTCGCTGTGCAGACTGAGAACGCAGAAATATGTGGCCGTGTGGTTCAGCTGCAGGCGAGAGGCGCTCAGAGTGAAGGTCAATGCCAAGTTGATTAGTCGCACATGTCTGTGATGAGCAGGGAACTGACTGAAACTATATAGAGAGAAAACCGACATTGCTGCTGTCAAATCCTAATGAATTGTCCTGGCCCGAAAGGTCGAGAGCTTATTCATTTCCAGAGATGCTCTTTGACCTGCTGAGTTTCCCTGGCATTTTGTGAGTGATCCCGTTCTGAGTGCAAAAATTCAAAGCAGAGTGATTATCAAAGCACTGTAATAAACTGTCTCATACTTGTATTGTCATGTTTTATGTATTTCATTTTGCAGTCCGGTAAGAGCGGTCTGTTCTGCTGATAGCCTGCGGGGATATTGCTGAAGATAACGAATGTGTGCTATTGAATTAGTATGGTGGATTTAGGGGGAGAATTTCTTGGCGAGGGTCATTAAGGTTGGTCTTGTATCTTTTTTTTGTTTCGGCAGGAGATGAGGAAAGATGACGCTGGGAGAACCGATCGTAGGATAGAATCCAGTGGGACACCTGTTTGTCCGAGAGGGATTGCGAGCGATGCTCGTAAGGTGGTGTTATTTCACCCGGATCAGAGGAACTGCACCTTAGTGTTCATAAGAATAAGCGGTAGAGATAACAGAGGCATTAGCAATGACCTTTCTAATATCATTAGACTCTCATATGGTGCCAGAGGATAGAAAAAATACAAATGGAACTTCATTCTTCAGGAACGGAGGAAGGTAGCAGAAAGGGAATTATAGTCCAGATAGCCTGACTTTAGTTGTTGAGAAGATGTTGGATTTAATTGTTAAGGATGCGTTAACACAGGACAGCGCAGGACAACGTCAGCATGTTCCTCTGCTGTCTCTCTCGGTAAAATGCGCAGATATCATTAGGCCCAAGGGACGTAACCATCTCAGAAATTTCCTAAAATGTTTTCTAACAACCTGCTGGGTTTCCTTGAAGAGAATATATGTAGGATAGATGAACGGGGTGCAGTGGATGTTGTCTATTTTGACCCTCAAAAGACCGTTGACAAAGTGCCACACATGAGGCTGCTTACCAAATTAAGAGGAAGTTTGCAGAGGCCCTTAGGAGAATTTATAAGAAAGTGACAAGTGATAATACCACCTTGGAAAATGCAAGGCCATGCTTTTTGGGAGCGGAATTAAATGTGCAGACTATTTGCTGATGGTGCAGAAAATCCACCAAACTGAGGTGCAAAGAGAATTGGGAGTCAGGTGCAGAACACCTAAAGGGTTAACATGCAGGTACTGTCGGAGTTGAGGAAGGAACATATGATGCTACATTCATTTCAGGAGGCTCAGAAGACAGGAGCAGTGATGCGATGCTGAAGCTTCACAAGGAACTGCTGAAGCCTCAGCGTGAGAATTGTGAACAGTTCCCGGATTCTCATGTAACAAAAGGTGTGCTGGCGTTAGAGAGTGTCCGGGTAAATTTCTCAGGGATGATTCCGGGAATGAAAGGGTTAGATATGAGTACTGTTTGAGGGTTCTGTTTGAGTTCTCGCTGGAAATTCAGAAGGATGAAGTGGGATCTCATTTCAACCTTTCGAATGTCGAAAAGCCTCCGCAGAGTGGATGTGCAAAGGATGTTTTTCCCAAGTCTGGGGTGTCTGAGACAAGAGGGCGCAGCCTCAGAATACAGAGGCGTCCACTTAAAACAGATATGCGGAGAATTTTCTTTCGCCAGAGGGTGGTGAATTTGCGGAATTTGCTACCACAGTCAGCTGTGGAGGCCGTGTCGTTAAGTTTATTTAAAGCAGAGATTTATAGATTGTTGACTGGTCACGATATAAATCGTTACGACGGAAAGGCCGGGAAATAGCGGAGAGGAAGGGAAATAGAAGATCAGCCATGACTGAGCAGACTCGATGGGCCAAATGACTTTATTGTGCTCCTGTATGTTGCGGATTTATGGCCTTTTGGACTTAAATCGGTTAGAGTTACGGGCACTTAAAAAAAAAATCCTTTTTCGCTTAGGCTCTCTGCCACGCTGATTAGTTGCAAATGCCGGTGATGAGCAGGGATCAGACTGAAATTATATAGAGAGGAAACGTACATTGCTGCTGTCAAGTCGCAATAAATGGTCTTGGCCCGAAACGTCGAGTGCTTATTCATCTCCAGAAATGCTGCCTGACCTGTTGAGTTGCCGCAGCAATTTTCTGTGTGATTCCGCTCTGTTTAAAAGTCAAACTGTAATAACCTGGTTCATATATGTTGTATGTATTTAATTTAGCAGTTGGGTAAGATCAGTCCCTTCTGCTGGCAACCTGCTTGGATTACTGTTAAAGATTAGGAATGTGTGCCATCCGACTTGCAAGGAAGAATCAGAGGGAGGTTTTCTTGGTGAGGGACAGTAGCTTGGTCTTGATTTATTTATTTTTTTTGGTTTGCCGGGAGATGAGGAAAAATACCGATCGGAGGATACAATCCGGCGAGAGATCCGTTTGTTTGAGATGGATTGCGAGCGACATCCGGAAGATGGTGCCTTCTGTCGCGTTGACGGAGGGCCCAGCGCGCGAGTGACAACGAAGTTCTGCTGTACATTGACTGTTTAATTAGAATGGGCTTTCATCTTTTTGTTCTTCGTTACTAACACCATCGCTAAGTTGTTACGTACACGCAACCCTGTTTAAATCTCAACAGCGACGGAACACACCTGGAGTCTGGTTTTGCTGTTAGCAAAACACTATTTTTATCGTAACTACGTAATATTGTAACTTCAACCAGGTAAGTGAAGAGGCGACGGTGTTATTCATTTATAGATGTAAATAAAGTTACCGAACTTATTGAAGCTTCAGTGGTAAGTTATATAGTCTTACGATGGTATGTAAGGAAAGTTGAATTCAGTTCACAGGCTAATTAGTGCGAGATGTTCGTACTCCAAAGGCGAATGTTGTGAGAAAGCAATTACGTCGATATTATACAGATTCCACTACAGCAATACAAAATAACAATAGAAGTAGCTTTTATCTCCGGCGTTGTTCCAGTCCACACCCACGAAGTATCACCGACAGTTATCTTCAGCGAAAATCCTTTCAACACAGGTTGTACAAGACCCGAATTCAGCTCCAGGTCAACCCAGAGTGGTGGCCACAGGATACCCAAACAGAATCCACATTTGAATTATCACCAACAGTCGCTTATTACAAAGCGGACCCTCTACAAGGCGACCACCCAGGCAGGAGATTCAACAATGTTACCCCAAACACACAACCTGATAACCACTTGTCCACTTCCACGACATACGAAATAACAGTGATTTGCTACAGGGCTACAGTTCTTCAGTGAAGTACCACACGCAGACAAAGGGTGAACACGCACGTGGTACTCACAGATGAGTTCCCCTCACCAAGACAGACAGACAGACAGACATACTTTATTGATCCCGAAAAAAATGGGGTTTCGCTCCCACTCCTGCGGATTAACAAAGAGACAATCAGCCTTTCGTAGCCGAATGGAAACAAACTCACCCTCACGGGCTACTTACAGAGAGTGTCCAAACAGTGATCTCCTTGTCATAGGTTTCTTCTGTTTCAAATCCATCTCTCCTCTCTTCTTTTCCTGCAAACTTGCTCAAGTTGCAGAACACTTGTGGGAGTCATTTATCAATACTCAGGATCGATCTCAACTCACCCCGTTTGGGCTACTGAAAGTTTAAACCAGGGACAGACTTTCATTGAGCGAATCCATCTTGCCTCTAACTGTGTCTGTCTCTGTGTACTTGCATATTTAAAACATGTTGCAGAGAAACCATAACGTCGATTTTACATCACCTAACTTCACTCTCTCTCTCCCCCTCTCTCTCTCTCTCTCTCTCTCTCTCTCTCTCTCTCTCTCTCTCTCTCTCTCTCTCTCTCTCTCTCTCTCTCTCACTCTCTCTCTCTCTCTCTCTCTCTCTCTCTCTCTCTCTCTCTCTCTCTCTCTCTCTCTCTCTCACACACAGGCGGCCGGCGCTCTCTCTTTCTCTTTGTCACGGTTTAGCGGTTTAGACACGGTTCTACAAGACACAGATTCCATCAGAAACACCTAGGATTCCATCTCAAAGTTAAGATTCATAAATATACTCTCTTTAATCATATGCTGTCTGTTATTTCATTGCGCTATTTATTTAACAGGGTTGCAAATTACTCAGTAGCAAAACCAATCGGGATTTGGTTTGGAATCGAGCCATCTCAATCTCAGTAGTTTTGGGGGGACCGGAGAGTACTTTGCCTGGACTTCGGCAGCCAAAGAAGCCGTGTGCCGGGATCAGTACATATACGTTTCTAAATACCACGAGATGCATTCTCTTGCTGGGAAACTCAATAAATCCCTAATAGAAAAATAACCACGATAGAATCAACGAAAGACAGCATCCACAGTCGTTCAAACGGTCAGAGTAAGATCAGTCTCGTCTGAGCTCTGTCCTTAACAAGACGCCTTCGGGAAGGGCGCTCACTGGAAGTTTTTCTTGATATCATGACTGATTTATTGTCCTTCTTAACCCCATTGTCTTCCCTTCCCCCCGGAACATTTGAAAACATTTGCCATTGGCAACCTTGCTGTCTGCGCTTTAAACAAAAGGTCATGCGGACTGATTTCAATCTATTTCACCACGTGGTTATATTCTATGTAACAGTATCGTGCACAATCTAGGTTTGTTTTATAAGAGGTTGAAAGACATCCCAGAACCATCCACACTGGTGAGCTGAAAGATGAACCGATACTTGTCCCAGCTGACATTTCATCAACCTCACCCTCACATCAATTTACCAGCAGCCCTCCCAAGCTGAGTGAGGTGGATGAGGCAGTGAAGATGGCAAGGTCGGTATCAGCGCCAGGCACTAACGGTGTTCCATATTGCGTCTACTAATAAGCCCCGGATGTTCTGAAGTTTCTCTGGAGAAACATGAGGGCTGCGTGGGATTAGCAAGCAATCCCCAAAGCCTGGGGAAGAGCGGGTGGAATTCTGATCCGAAAAGAAAAGTATTCGTCCTCCATACAACATTTGCGCTAAATAAACATTCTGAACATAGAAGGCGAGATCTTTTTCAGCATTTTGGCGCAAGGACTCACAAAGTATCTGAAACAAACAAATTTCATTGATACGTCAATCCAAAAGGCTGGCATAGCAACTTCTCGGGACACCTTGAACATACCAGCGTCATGTGGCATCAAATCCAGATGGTTAAGAAAGAAGGAAAGGATCTGCATGTCTTGTTCCTCGACCGGGACAACGCCTGTGGAGCAGTTCCTCATTCCCTACTGTGGACTGCTTTTGAATTCTTTCAGATGCTTGCAATAGTAACAAATCTGGTAAAACACTGCCTCTGGGAATTGCAAGTTTGTCTCACAACACCAGAATTCACCACAGCTTTGCAACCAGTGGAAGTAGGCAGCATGGCGGGGTGCACCATCTCCCCACTGACCTTCACTGAAGTACTCGAGCTCATTATCAGAGCATCAAAATGAGATACAGGAGGAAAACGACTACAGTTTGATCAAGGGTTACCACCGATATGAACCAAGAATGACGATATAACAATACTGACGAAATTGTCCCCTGGAAAAGCTTCCTCAATGCATCACATGGGCGACAATGAAGATCAAGCCCAGCAAGAGAGAAGCATCTCCATTCTCAAAGGTCAGACACCGCTAAACTCCCACTTCCCTTCTGAGTCACAGATTCAATCTAAGTGCCTGAGACCCGAACACTGTGACTGAACACTGTTAGGTGATTCTCCTGCGCCTCCCCCCACCAAACTCCGCGACGGTATCGCAAACGTTGAAGGAGGTCGTCACATAGGAACTCTTCCCTGGCTCTTTCAGCTATTTCTCCTTCCTGGCTGTCACACTGTCTCCACTGCCTTGCGCCCTGGGTGTAACTCCCTCTCTATATGTCTTGTCTATCATTACTTCAGCCTCCCGAATGATCTGGAGCTCGTCCAGTTCAGCCTTTACCTCCTTAACGCGGATTGTCAAAAGCTGAGCTGAACGCAGCTCTCACTTTCTCTGTGCCTTCCCTGATCCCGCAATGGGAGCATTCAACTAACCTGCCTGACACCTTTCTTATCTTATCTGATCGGATATAAAGAAGGGAAAGGAAAAAAAGTTTTTCGCCACGTGCTTTTCTTTTATTTGCCTACTTTGACTGAAGCCTCCCTGCGCTGACGCCTCGGCGAGCAGAAGCCTGAAGATCACCTGCTTGACTGTCAATTCAGACGATGGCTAATGCAGTTCACCCTGGCTTCCTCCTGCTGATCAAACGGAAACGCCGCCTGGACCCTTATCAAAGCTCTTTTTCACTGTAAGGATCCTCTGTCGTTTTTTATACCCGTGCTGAGTGAAGTCCTCTCCTCCAAGATCACCCGATGTCCAGATTGGCGGCTGGTTCTACGCTCTCTTATGGAAAATCATTATTTTGCAAATATCGAACTCGACATCATTGTCAATCTACTGTAATTTCCAAGAACTATCAATGCAATAACCATGTTTAATCTGTTTATATCATGTTATTGTTTATTTGGTTGTTTTTATTTGCTCCGTGTACCTTATAATGTTATAATGGGTGACTTCAATCTACATATAGATTGGGTGAATCAAATTGGTAAGGGTGCTGAGGAAGAGGATTTCTTGGAACGTATCGGGATGGTTTTCTCAACCAACATGTCGAGGAACCAACTAGAGAGCAGGTCACCCCAGATTGGGTATTGAGCAATGAGTAAGAGTTAGTTAGCAATCTTGTCGTGCGAGGCCCCTTGGGTAAGAGTGACCATAATATGGTGGAATTCTTCATTAAGATGGAGAGTGACATAGTTAATTCAGAAACAAAGGTTCTGAACTTAAAGAAGGATAACTTTGAAGGTAAGAGACGTGAATTAGCTAAGATAGAGAGGCAAATTATACTTAAAGGGTTGACAGTGGATATGCAATGGCAAGCACTTAAAGATCGCATGGATAAACTACAACAGTTGTTCATCCCAGTTTGGCAAAAGAATAAACCTGGGAAGCTAATGCACCCGTGGCTGACAAGGGAAATTAGGGATAGTATCAAGTCCAAAGAAGAAACAAATAAATTCGCAAAAAAAAAAAGCGGCACACCTGAGGACTGGGATAAATTCAGAGACCAGCAGAGGAGGACAAAGGGCTTAATTATTAAATGGAAAAAAGATTATGACAGAAAGCTGACAGGGAACATAAATGTGACTGTAAAAGCTTTTATAGATACGTGAAAAGAAAAAGATTGGTCAGGACAAATGTAGGTCCTTTACAGTCAGAAACAGGTGAATTGATCATTGGAAACAAAGACATGGCATACCAATTAAATAACTACTTTGGTTCTGTCTTCACTAAGGAGGACATAAATAATCTTCCGGAAATAGTAAGGGACCGAGGGTCTAGTGATATTGAGGAACTGTGGGAAATACATGCTAGTCGTGAAGTGAAGTTAGGTAAATTGAAGGGATTAAAGGAAGATAAATCCACAGGGCCAGATGGTCTGCATCCCAGAGTGCTAAAGGAAGTAGCCCAAGAAATAATGGATGCATTAGTGATATTTTTTCAAAACTCCTTAGATTCTGCATTAGTTCTTGAGGATTGGAGGGTGGCTAATGTAAAACCACCTTTTTAAAAAAAGGATGGAGAAAGAAACCGTGGAATTATAGACCGGTTAGTCTGATGTCGGTGGTGGGGAAAATGCTAGAGTCGGTTATCAAAGATGTGACAACAGCACATTTGGAAAGAGGTGAAATCATCGGACAAAGTCAGCATGGATTTGTGAAAGGAAAATCATGTCTGACGAATCTTACAGAATGTTTTGAAGATGTAACTAGTAGAGTGGATAGGGGAGAGCCAGTGGATGTAGTATATTTAGATTTTCAAAAGGCTTTTGACAAGGTCCCACCCAGGAGAATAGTGTGCAAACTTAAAGCACACGGTACTGGATGTATATTGATGTGGATAGAGAATTGGTTGCACACAGGAAGCAAATAGTGGGAGTAAACGGGATCTTTTCAGAATGGCAGGCAATGACAAGTGGGGGACCGAAAGGCTCAGTGCTGGGACCCCAGTGGTTTACAATATGTATTAATGATTTAGACGAGGGAATTAAATGCAGCTCACGTTTGCGGATGACAGGAAGCTGGGCGGCGGTGTTAGCTGTGAGGAGGATGCTAACAGGATGCAGGGTGATTTGGATAGGTTAGGTGAGTGGACAAATTCAGGGCAGATGCAAATTAATGTGGATAAATGTGAGCTTATCCACTTTGATTGCAAGAACAGGAAAACAGATTATTATCTGAACGGTGGCCGATTAGGAAAAGGTGAGATGCAACGAGACCTGGGTGTCATTGTACACCAGTCATTGAACGTGGACATGCAGGTACAGCAGGCGGTGAAAAAGGCAAATTGTATGTTGGCATTTATAGCAAAAGGATTTGAGTAAAGTATCAGGGAGGTTCTACTGCAGTTGTACAAGGCCATGGTGAGACCGCACCTAGAATATTGTGGGCAGTTTTGGTCACCAAATCTGAGGAAAGGCATTCTTGCCATAGAGGGAGTACAGAAAAGGTTCACCAGATTGATTCCTAGGATGGCAGGACTTTCATATGAAGAAAGACTGGATCGACTAGGCTTCTACTGTCTGGAATTTAGAAGATTGCGGGGGCATCTTATTGAAACGTATAAAATTCTAAAGGGATTGGACAGGCTAGATGAAGGAAGATTGTGTCCTATGTTGGGGCAGTCCAGAACGAGAGGTCACAGTTTAAGGATAAAGGGGAAGCCTTTTAGGACCTAGATGAGGAATTACTTCTTCAAACAGAGAGTGGTGAATCTGTGGAATTCTCTGCCACATGAAACAGTTGACGCCGGTCAATTGGCTATATTTAAGAGGAAGTTAGATATGGCCCTTGTGGCTAAAAAGGCTCAGAGGCTATGGAGAGAAAGCAGGTACAGGGTTCTGAGTTGGATGATCAGCCATGATCATACTGAATGGCGGTGCAGGATCGAAGGTCCGAATGCACCTATTTTCTATGTTTCTATGTTTCCTTTCCAGATTGGTTGTATATCAATGTCCAGCTGTGTGTCAATAAGGTTCTCAATTTTGTGCCAATTTACAGACACGACACGCATCCGTGGAGAGCAGATTGCTGGGATTATTAGGTACACGACCAATATGCTTTTGAATCGCTTCTCTGACTATTTGCAAATAAAGGGTTAACTGCACCTGTCATTCCGTAGAACCTAATTAAGCGAGTGTCCGTGGGGATTGTCGACGTCACCGCGGAGGTGTGGCTGCTGCCTAACTGTTCTATTGATATGTCCCCCTCTCAACGCCAGTCCGAGTCAGAGACGCCAGTCTACGCGATCAGAGACAAGCGGGCTCCAGGTAGAGAGAGGAGAGAGGCTGGATCGGGAACAGGATCTGGAGTCTTCCCGCAATGGATCAGCAAAATACATCACGTAACGCTGCGGCATCTTTAAGGAATATTGACCTGGCGTATCCATATCTGGATAAAAATCCTAAAGGAATACCGTTGGATTTTCGAATCTATCAGGCGCTTAGTACCGTCAAAATGATTTATTATCCTATACTCGCCATTGTAGCTGTCCCTGGTAAGAGTCTCGTCTCTTCCTCCTGAATAACGTTGAAAAATATAAGTAAGCTTCTCTTTCATACCTGTTCTCTAACGACGCACTAATTGCATGGCAGGAATCTCAAACCGGTACCGCTTCAGCAACACTGGCTGAGTGAATTACGGAAGTTCTCTCTCCAGCTTTGGGGCTGTCAGCGTCCCGGTTACATTTCTGTCTGGCAAACATTATCTGTGTCTCTTTTCCTGTCAAACACTGCCATCAAGTGGCCTCTCATGCACCTTCACTCACAGAGAAGCAAGTTCGAGCGCACACAAGCTCTCCGCACAGTGCGCACCCTCCAATCCAGGCAGTATTCAGGTAAATTACATCTGCATCCTCTGTGAAACATACACATGCTTCCGGTATTTTATGCTGGTTTGCAGCAGCAGCAGCAGCAGTAGCAGCAGCAGGCTAACAAGAAGGCAAATGGGATATTGGCCGTCATTGCTATATGCGGAAATTTAAGAATAGGCCGCACAAGGTACTGGTGAGACGGTAGCTGGAGTACTGCGCCCGGAACTAGTCTCCTGACTTGAGAAGCGATTTACTGGCGTTGTAGTCGTTTCCCCATTTTGATTCCAGACATGCGGTGGCGAGATTATAAGGAAAGTTTGAGTCGACTCGGACTGCAAGCACTGGAATTCAGAAGGATCAGAGACGATCTTTTTAGTAACATATAAAAATACTAAAGTGATAGATAAGACAAGGACAGGAAGGTCGTTTCCACAGGTAGGTGAGACTAGAGCTAGGGGACATAGACTGCAGTTTCTGGGGAGTGAATTTCGGACGGAGATGAATTCGCCTATTCGGCTACTAATTCTTCTGCTCTAATGTTCTCTCGTATTTACAGATGAAGGAAGTTGAATTTCTGTTGCCGTGATACTTGGCACTTAATCACTTATCCTACTCCTGACGCCAAAGATCAGAATACATTCCAGCCATCCATTGATATCACTGCGTAGCCCATAGGGCTCGGGAGTTGAATTCGGACATTCGAGCACCGAGGCCTCTCCGCCATTCCAACACAGCTGATTTATTACCCCTCTCAACCACCTTCTGGCGGCCATTCTCCATATCCATTGACGCCCCTACGAATCAGGGGTATATCACTCTCTGCTGCAAATGTTGGAAACGAACAGACTCCCATAGCCGTCTGTGCCGTGAAAGTCCACATATTCAGCAGCCTCTGTCTAAACAAATGTCCATGTACCTCTGTTGTAAAATCATGTTGTTCTATTGGAAATTTTCATCCTCTAGTTGAAGACTCCACATCTGCAAAAGCTATCGTCTCCACGTCCACGAAATCCGGCCTTGCAAAATTCGATAGGTTTCAATGAGATTTCACTAATTGTTCTGAACTTCCTCACTACCCATTTAATAATAGCTCTCCATAATCTCCTTAGTAGAAGCATTGCTTCAATGTCCACCTCCGTTCTCGGAAAAGCAATCGATTAAAATAGTTGATTTCAGAGAATCTTTTAATCCAAGTCTGTGTAAATGGTCTTTATTTCCCTCCGCATAGTGAACGTGGTGACAATCGGCATCCTGTCGCGGGGAAAGTGCGGTCTCTCCAAAGGCGTCACAAGGTACCTGGTTGCCATGGTAGCAGCGGATCTACTGGTCGTTCTCTTCGATCTGGTATTGAACAAGATTCCGTTGAGTTACATGCCAGTGGAGGTTTTCCTCTGGTCGGATCGTGTTGGCGTATGTAATATCCACGCAGTCATGCTCTACACCGTCACGGACTGTTCTGTCTGGTTCACCGTCACTTTCACCTTTGATCGATTTGTCGCCATTTGTTTTCAGAAGCTAAAACGAAATTACTGCAACGGGAGAGCGGCGGCTCTGGTTCTGGGGACAGTGACTGTGCTGAGCTGCCTAAAGAACATTTTCTGGTACTTTTTGCTCGATGGGGCATATTCCACGTCACTTTGGTTCATGCTCTGTTTACGTTCTTTCCGTATTCTCCTATCACTGGAGACAATATTTCTGCTGATTCATTCCCTCCTCACCCCAATATTCCCCTTTCTCTAGATTCTCCTGTTAAACAGTTTAACCATCAGACACGTCTTAGTGGCCAGCCGAGCCCGGAGGAGACTCCGTGGTTCGCGCGATGGCGAGACGCTCGCCGACCCGGAGATGAAGAACCGCAGGCAATCGCTCCTGTTAATGCTGGTGATGTCGGGGAATTTCATCCTGCTGTGGGCGCTGCTGACCGTGTATTCCGTATTGGATAACTTGTTTCTTTACACTAACTTTTCTCCCCCGAATAGTCCGCGTGAACTGGGTTACATGCTTCAACTCCTGAGCTGCTGTACCAACACGGCTCTTTACGCCGTGGCCCAGACCAGGTTCAGGGTACAGTTCAAGGAGACGGTGAAATATCCCTACTGTCTCATGATAAAGTTCACTCGGCGTTGTCAGGAAAGCATTAATCGTCAGTGACGCCCCAAAATACCCCATGTGCAGTCCACCGGGGCTGTGGCCGGCCGCGATTAGCTCCCGCACTTCATCCCTCCATGGACCATCAGGAAAAAGCAGTGTCCCACTCTACCTACACTCCGCACTTTCCAGATTAATTTCTTCATGGGTTCCCTGTAATGTCTCCATCAGTTCCACCAAGTGGGTGATTCTACCCTTATTTGCATGCTACGCCTTAACATCACCACAGCGATACGACTGTGGTGCCCTGCCGTATTCCGTGAGGCCCGAATGCCTGCTCAGGTATGCTCGACGAAGCTCCTTCTCTTTCCACTAGCGAGGGATGTTGCTTACAAGAGCTCCTGCCTTTGAACCGTTCAGGAAGACTGGTTATCCTGAACAGAGTGAAAGTCTCCGCTTTCAGCAATAGAACACACCTGGAGTCTGATTTTGCTGTTAACAATCACTATTTTGTTAGTATCTATGTAATATAGTAATTTGAATCAGATAAACCAAGGTGTGTAAAAAAATAAAGTTCCCAAACTTATTCAAGATCAGGTGGCAAGTGTTACAGTCTGAAGATGGTATGTAAGAAATTTCTGTTTAGTTTAAATGCACATAAGTTGAAGTGAGGGAGAGATATTTGTAATCCAAACAAACAGGTGTCGTCCATATTCTCGCTGTTCTCTGAATCCTCACACGAAACATCACTAACAGTAGCTTATCACAAGTCGGACGTCTCCAAGGGATCCACTACCCAGGCAAGGGTGTTTACGCCGTTATATTCCACAAGGTTACCACAATCAAACACGTGATAGCTACATATCCGTATCCACGACGTACGAAATATCTCCAACAGTGACTTCCAGAGGGGTGCATTTCTTCAGTGAACTACCACACCCAGTCAAAGGTAAACACACACGTGGTATTCACAAAGCTTTTCCCCTCACCAGAGAAACACTCCTGCGGATTAACTCTGTGACAACCACACTTTCGTATCCGAATGGAAACGAACTCATCCTCACTGGCTGCTTGGAGACAGAGTCCAAACAGTGATCTCCTTGTCACAAGGTTTCTTCTCTTTGAAACCTTACCCTCTTCTCCTCTCTGCAACTTTCTTCTACTTTCAGCGACTTGTGAGAGTCATTCATTAATACTCTGGATCGATCTCAACTCAACCATTTCGGCTGCTGACTGTTTACACCAGCGGCGTACTCACTGGTGTCTCCCATTGAACAAATTGATCTTGACTCTGACAGTCTGTCTCTATCTCCTTGTATATGCGAAAAAAAGGTACAGGAAAATGTAAACATTCATGGTCCACCAAATGACGCCACCTCACTCACCATGGCAATGTAGCAAATTTTAGAGTCTGCAGAAATCCGGCAGTATCTCAACGTCAATCTTAATTCTCTCGGCCTTCTTGAAGTGACAGTCCAATGAAAGAATGAACCCTGGGGGTATATAACAGTCAAAACACCTGCCCGTTCACAGGTAATTCAGTAACTCTGCTGTTTGGGTCACTCATCTGCAGAAATACAAACGTAGATTTGTATGCCGCCAGCAGGTGGCAGATTCTGATGGAGAGATTTTATGTTGTAACTCAGGAATCTCATTGTCATCACAAGGCATAAAGAACAGTCCATAGTTAATGTCCGACAGTGAATCCTCTGGGATTTGTGATATATATAAAACAGATTAGGATGTCTGCAAATAGGGGAAATAATAATCTTGCAGATGACACAAAACTATTTATTTGCAACCATATACAAAGCATCGGGCAATGTTCATGCGGTAGGTTCAAATGCCCTCTAAAGGGCAAGACGTTTACACAGAGTGTAGTGGGAACATGGGATGCACTTCATGTTGTGGTGTTCGAGGCATAAGGACAAGTGGCCTTTAAAAGATGCCGAAGCAGACAGAGGTCGATGGGGAAAATGGAAGGATATGCTCATTTTACAAGCAAAATTGATTAGTTAGCAATTATAGAAACACAGAAAATCTACAATACATTACAGGAACTTCGGAACACAATTTTTTGCCGAGCTTTACTTTATTAATTTATTATTTACTTTATTAATTAGCTGGTGTTACCAATAAGTCTCTATTTTTTTTAAGCTACATGTGCCTATCCAGGAGTATCTTAAAAACCCTATCGTATCTGCCTTCACCACCGTCAGCGGCAGGTCATTACACGTAAGCACCAATCTCTGCGTGGAAAATGTAACCTGACATCTCCAGTACCACCTACCAGCGGCTTAAAACTGTGCCCTCTCCTGATAGCCATTTCAACCCTGGGATAAAGTCTCTGACTATTCACATGATCAATGTATCTCATCATCTTATACAGCTATATAAGGCCAACACTCATCCTCCGTCACTCCAAGGAGAAAAGACCTATTCTCGTAAGGTATGCTACCGAATTCAGGCAACATACATGTAAATCTGCTCTACACCTTATCTATGTTTTCCACATCCTTCTTGCTTTGAGGCGACTAAATCAGAGCACAGTACTACAAGTGGGGTTGACCAGGGTCCAGTATAGCTGCAACGAAACCTCTCGCCTCTTGAACACAATCCCAGGACTGATGAAGGCGAAAGTTCCAGACGCCTTCTTAACCACAGAGTCAACGTGCGCAGCTACTTTGAGCGTCCTATGGACTCGGACCACAGTATCCTTCTGAACCTTGAAACTGCCAAGGATCTTGCCAATAATACTATATTCTGCCATTATATTTGAGCTACCAAAACGAACCACTTCACACTTATCTGGGTTGAACACCAGCTGCCACTACTCTGCCCAGGTTTCCATCCAATCAATGTCCCGCTGGAACTTCTGACAGCCCTCTACACTATCCAATATACTCCAACCTTTGTGTCATCAGCAAGTTTACTAACCCATACTTCCAGTTCACCGATATGCATGCAGTATATGACCCGTCTACAAACTGTCTTTGCCTTCGGTGTGCAAGCCAGTTCTGGATACTCAAAGCAATGTCCCCTTGGATCCCATGCCTTCGTACTTTCTCAACAAGCCTTGCATTGGGTACCTTTTTAAATGCCTTGCTGAAATCCATATACACTACATCTACTGCTCTTCCTTCACCTCCATGTTTAGTCAAATCGGCGAAACATTCAATTACTGATGTAATGTATGACCTGCCCTGGTCAAAGCCATGCTGACTATTCCTAATCATATTATACCTATCGAAATGTTCATACACCCTGCCTCTCACGATCGTCTTCATTAACTTACCAACCACTGAAGTAAGTCTCACTGGTCTGTAATTCCCTGCGCTATCTCTACCCCCTTTGTTGAATAATGTAACAACATCCGCAAACCGCCAGTCCTACGGAATCTCTCGCGCCGCAACTGATGATGCAAAGATCATCGTCAGAGGCTCAGCAATCTCCACCCTTATCTCCTGCAGTTACCTGGGATACGTCTCATCCGGTGCCGGCGACTGATCCAACCTGATACATTCTAAAACTCCAGCACCATCTTTCCTAATATGTAGATCCTCAAGTTTTTCAGTTAGCTGTAAGTCATCACTACAGTCACCCAGAAACTTCTCCACAGTGAATACTGAAATAAGGAATGCATTAGGTGCCTCTCCTATTTCTTCCGCTTCCATACACACTTTCCCACTGTTACACGTGATAGCTCTTATGCTTTCAGGTCTTATCCTCTTGCTGCTCACATACTTGTAGAATAAATTGTGGTTTTCTTTCATCCTGCCCGCCAAGTCCTTCTCATGACATCTTTTGTCTCAACTAATATCCTTTTTAAGCTTCTCCTGTTAGTCTTTTAGAATCGCCTAGATCTCTAACATTACATAGCTCTCTGAAATTTTTGAAAACATTTTTCTTTATTGACTGGCTTTATTACAGTCTTTGCACAACACGGTTCCTGTACCCTACCACGACTTCCCTGTCTCATTGGAACGCTCGTATCCAGTGGTGCGCGCAAATATACGCCGAACATTTGACACATTTCGTCCATTCAATTCACTGAGAAAATCTGTTCCAAATTTAAGCTTCGAATCTCGTCCCTGATATCCTCGGAATTCTTCTTCCTCCAATTAAACGCTTTTCTAACTTGTCTGTTCCTATCTCTCTCCAATGCCATTGCAAAGGAGGTAGAATTATGATCACTGTCTCCTAAATGCTCTGCCACTGAGAGATCTGATACTCGACCAGTTTTCTTTCCCAATACCAAACCAGGTACAGTCTCCCCTCTTGTAGGCTCATCTACATATTTTATCAAGAAACCTTCATGAACACATCTAGCAAACTCAATCCCATCTAATCCCTCCCTCTAGGGAGCTGCAATCGATATTTGGGAAATTAAAATCTCCCATCACGGCAATTCTGCTATTATTACACATTTCCAGGATATCTTTCCCTATCTGCGCCTCGATATCCCTGTTACTATTGTGCGGCCTATAAAAAAATCACCCAGTAAAGTTGTTGACCATTCCTGTTGCAAAACCTAACCCTCAGAGACCTGTAGATAATCCCACCATTACGCCCACCTTTTCTGCAGCCGTGACACACTCTCTGATCAACAGTGCCACGCCCACTCCTCTTTTGCTTCCCCCCTGTCCCTGGCCTCCCAAGTCCCTGTAATAGTCATAGCTCCAAGTACTGATCCACGCTGTAAGCTCATCCGCTTTCTTCACAATACTCCTTGCGTTAAAATGGACTCATCTCAAACTGTCAGTGTGAGCACGTCCCTTCTCTATCACATGCCTATCCTCCCTCTTACACTATCTACATGTTTTCTCTTTTTGTAAGCCAATCTCCTCTTCCTCAGTCTATTCCGTTCGGTTTCCACCACCTAGCAATTCTACTTGAAACTCTCCTCATTAGCCTCAGCAAACCGCCCCACCAGGCGGTTATTGGTCGCCCAAGGTTTCAGTTGCAACAGTCCTTTTGGCACAGGTCATACCTTCTCCTAAAGTGGACTCAATGGTCCATAAATGTCCACTGCTTCAATCCCTCAGTCAGACATTTATCCTCCACCTGATTCTATTCCTATCTTCACCGTTTCGTGATAAATCAATGATCCCGAGATTACTACAATTGCGGTCCTGTTTCTTAACATCCTTCCTGACACCCTGTAATATTTTTTTCTGGACCTTTCCTTTTTCCTACCAATGACATTAGTTTCAATATGGACCACGACCTCTGGTTATTCTCCCTCCTGCTGTAGGATATCTTAGACACGATCTTAAACAACCCGGAACAAGGCACCAGGGAAGCAAACTACCATCCCAGTTTCTTTCCGGCGTCCACAGAATCGCCTGTCCAAACCCTAATTATAGAGTCCGCTATCACTACTGCCTTCCCCTGATTTTCCCTATCCTTTTGAGCCACACGTCCTGACTCTGAGCCAGAGGCACGGCCACTGTTGCTTCCCCCAGGTAGGCTGTCCCACCAACATCAGTACTCCAATTGTTGTACTTATTATCAGGAGGTACCACAGATGGGGCAATCTCTAGTACCTGACTCTTTCCTTTCCCTCCCGTGATTGTGACGCACTTGTCTGTCTCCCGTGGCCACGGTGGGGCCTCCTGCCTGTAACTCCTTTCTCTTGCCTTCTCGCTCTCCCATGACCATATGAACGTCATCGAGCTTCAGTTCGACACATCGGGTCCAGATATGGCCGTCCAGGAATCTGGGAGATTTCAGGACCTCGAACATCTGACACCAAGCACAGAACACCGGCCTCACACACATTTATTCTTTCCGCAACTGACACCGGCACACTTACCTCACCGTTGCAGACTGCCTGATTGGAGTATGTGACGGCCGTCGTGCTGAAGGTTGGTCGCATTTCTGATATGACTGTCCAAGGCTACACGTCGTATCGGAAGAATTGGAAGGTCTTTAGATTCCATGGCGTGGCTCTGCAGGTAAAGAATAGCATCAGCTCAGTAAAAACATGTGACATCGGATCGTAATCTGTGGAATCATTCCGGGTTGTTTTAAGAAACTGACAGGGTAAAAGGATCCTCATTGGAGGTATATGCAGGCTTCTCGACAGATCTAGAATACAGACCACAGGTTGCGATGGGGAAAATGTGTGCATAAATGTCGATGTTATGATAGCCATGGGATTGTTCTACATGCAGCTCGATTGGGTTGGTTTGTTTTTAAAATCTGTCCTTAACCCGACTTGTGGATCAGCTATACCTGATTGGGTAATATGCAATGAATCAGAAATGATTAGGGAGCTTAAGGTAAACGAACATTTGGGAAGCACTCATTACAATCCAGTTGAGTTCAATTTCAAATATGATAGGGAAAATTAAACTCCGACGCAGCAGTATTTCAGTGGAGTGAAGGATATTACTGTGTTACGAGTAACGTCTTAGCCAAATAAAAAATGAAGGAGACGCTGTCAGGATTGACTGCAGGGCAGAGAGGCGGTGAAGTTCCGGTAAACCAGAGCAATGTGCAGAATGCATGCATTGTAAAAACAAGTAAATACTCAAATGACAAATTAGTACAGTCGTGGAAAAACGTAAAAACAAACGAGAAGGCATATAAAAAGGCAAAAACAACTGGGGAAAATTGCGTATTTGGGAAGCTTTTAAGATGGAATATGAAAGCAAGATAATGAAACATATCAAGGTGGGTAGAAAAATCGTTTCTGATTACACAGAATTCAAAGCGAAATAAGAGTGGATATAAGCCCGCTCGAAAATGTGGCAGGAGAAATAATAATGGGGAAAAAGGAGATGGCAGATGGATTAATTATGTATGTTGCATCAATCGTCTCTGCGGAAGATACTAGCTGTATGTCTGATGTTGTAGGGCGTGAAGGAACAGGAGTGGGTGAAGTTATTCTCACAAGAAAGAAGTTATCCATAAAGCTGAAAGACCAACGGATACATCATTCACCCCGACCAGAAGAATTTCACATTATGCTTCTCAGAGAGTGATCGGTAGAGATTGTGGAACATTAGCAATGATCTTTCTAAAATCATTGGGCTGTCTCATGGTGAAGGGGCAGAACAATTGCAAATGCCACTTCGCTCTTTAGGAAAGGACGGAGACAGCAGAAAGGGAGTTATACACCTGAAAGGATGCTTCCCAAGGTTTGGGTGTCTGAGACAGGAGGGTTTAGCCTCAGAATATAGAGACGTCCATTTAAAACAGAGAGGCAGAACTTTCTTTCTCCAGAGGTGGTGCATTTTGGGAATCTGTTATCACATTCAGCTGTGAAGGCAGTGTCCTTGGGTTTATTTAATGCAGATATTTATTATATTTTAGAATACGCAAGTATCTGCTGGGAAGGCAGCTGGGGGAGCCCCGGAGAGAAAACCAGGCATGCGCGTCGTGTTAGAGATGACAGAAGGGCAAACAGGACACAATGTGACCTGCGACAACTTCTTCACATCTCTGGAGCTTGGTCAGGCGCTCCTGAAGAAGATAATCAAAATGGTGTGCACTGTGAGGCGGAACAAGCCTGATTTGCCGCCTGCTGTGATTGCAACAAGGGGGAGAGACTCTTGTCTTCCAAGTTTGTTTTCACCCAAAGTTTGCTTCCACAGTTGTCTCGTATATGCAAAAGACGAACATGAATGCCATCCTTATGAGCACATGACATAAGGCTGCAGAGGGCAGCGCTCAGGAGGGCAGAAAATCAGCCATCATCCTTGACTACAATGCCAACAAAGGAGGAGTGGACAACCTTGACAAAGTAACAGACACATACAGCTCATTGAAATATCGACCTACAATGCCTCTGTCATGCGGAGTGAGCTGTACCCTACCTGGAGTGCAAGCAAGAAGCTCTGGAGATGGTTCTTTTCGGCGGAGGTTGGGAAGCTCCTTGTTACTCATTTTATGCAAAGACGACGGCACCTTCCCCGCACAGCAGCCTCAGCAGCAGTGGTAAGGGCAGTGCCGCGATCTGAACCCGGCCCTGATCAACAACAAGTCCCACAAGAAGCCAACACAAGGGGGTAGACGAGATGGAGATGCAACTTCTGCTCTGTCTAAAAGGACTGCAAAACTCGGACAGCTTGCTGTAAATGTGGGAAACACATATGCAAGGGTCACACACGCACAATTTCCTGACACTGCTTTGAATGCGATGACCTTTGTGAAGATATCATTTTTTTTGTTTTGTTTGTTTGTCAAATGTTAGTTAATGAATAATTAATAATTACTAGTTATAACTTTATATATATATATATATATATATATCTTAGGTAAAATAGGACAAGATATTTTGATAGTAGATGCTTTTTCTCCATGAACTTATTCTTTTGTCTAAAATACTCCCCCGGTCTCTGAAACATTCAGTCAGGATTAATCAACCATATATAAATGTCAGCAATGCTATCTAAACATTCTACAAGGATTTGTCGTTCATAATTTGGTATGGCAACTTGTTATGAGCGGATTCCTGAGCCGGGTCAAACTTGAACCGGATTATACTGTGAAGGTATTGAATATTAACAGTATGTAAGCGGTAATTCAGCAGATTGTAGTGTTTATGTATGTTTTGTGTGCTTGCAATGGCTTTATTTATTGAATAAGTTGATGTTCTTTGCCTATCCTATGTTACTATATCCGGGCGGTTATTATGGATTTCCCCATCTGTCATTACTGTTCGGTTGTTATATAATTTGTTGCAATGTGACTCTTGTATTTATAATAAGTTGTGTCTTTTCTGTTTCTCAGCAGCTGGTGAAACCTCATATCCGGACATAACCAAACAAGCTAATTTCTCATTCGCTCGGAACTTTCAGACTATCCTGGTGGTGTTTAATATTGTGGCCTTCTGTATATGTCAATAAACATTACGGCATCGGTCCTTGGACAGCGGTGATCAGTGCTGTTCCGCAGCAATCGTTGCTGAGACCGCTTCTTATCGCGTTGTATATCAATGATGTGAATGAAGGATTTGATTGCATTGCGACATTAATCTGCATACTCTGAGTTCTTCCTGCCTCACAAGAACGGAGAACGGGCAGCAAATCCCTAAGGTCCTGCGTTTTAACTTCACTCTTAACTCCCGGAACTGGCAGTGCAGTACTTCGTCACACATACTACGCATGTCATTGGTAACTCAAAGGGCCACGATTTCTGGTTTTTTTCACTCTTACTGTTAAAAATGCTGAGGACTCGATCCGAGATAAACCTGACGTTGTCGAGACAGAACCACCCGTCCGCTCCACTAACGAATATCTTATCACCACATCGTGACATTCACCCTGACGCCCCCCATCCACACATACAAACGCCGCTCAACGCCCATTTCCGCTCTGAGTCACAGAAGCAAACTAAGTGCCTGAGACCCGACCACTGTGACTGAACACTCTTTGGTTATTCTCACTCCCACCCACAGAAATTCGCGACGGTATCTAAAATGTTGGGGGTGATGGCCACGTGGGAACTCTGTCTTGCCCCTCCAGCCTTTTCTCCTACCCAAAGGTCACACAGTCTCCTGTGGCCTGCGCCTTGGGTGCATATGTCTCTATATGTCCTGTCTATCGCTTCAGCCTCCCGAATGAACTGGATCTCGTCCGGTTCCAACTCCACCTCCTTAAGGTGGATTGTTAGAAGCTGCAGCTGAACGCAACTCTCGCAACTATAATCGTCAGGGCCACTGGACGTCTCCAAGCCTCCCCAGATGCCGCAACAGGAGCTTGTTAACTATCCTGACGGGCATCTCTGTTATCCATCTGATCAGATATGACGAAGGGAAGTGAAACATATCTTAAGCAAGCACTTTTTCTTTTCCATTGCCTACTTCGACTGAAGCCTCCTGGAGTTGATACGTCATCTGCCCCTGCCTGCCTCCTGCTGATCAACCGCAAACGCCGCCTGGGCGCTGGTCAAAACTCTTTTTCACGTTATGGATCCGCTGTCGCTTTTCATTCCTGTGCTGAGTGAAGTCCTCTCCTCCACAATCATCCGGCTTCCGGATTGGCCGCTGGATTGAAGCTCTTTTCTGAATATCATTATTGTGAAATTATCTAACTCGAAATTATTTTCAATACACCTATGTAACGGTATTTTTTTAAGAACGGTATCAATGCAAAAATTATTTTCAATCTGTTTATGTCCTTATTTTGCTGATTTTATTTAGCATTTGCTTCGTTTACCCTTTCCAGCCTGGCTGTATTTCAGTGTCTGATTGTGTGTTAACACGTTTCTCGATTTTGTGTCCGTTTACGGACACGGCACGGATCGGTGGACAGCCCACTGCTGGGATTATTAGATACACTTCCAGTCTGCGTTTGTACTGCGTCTCAGACGGTCTGCAAATAAAGGGTTAATTGCACTAGTCATTCCGTAGAATTTAAGTAAATGATTTTCTGTGGCGATTGACCACGTCACTGCGGAGCTGTGGCTGCAGTTTGCCTGGTCTATTAATGTGTACAGTATCCCTCACAAAGACAGTCTCAGCGAGAGTCTCCAGCGACGCCATAAGAGACCAGCGGATTCCAGATAGAGAGACGACAGAGGCTGGATCCGGAACAGGAATTTGGAGGATTACAGAAATGGTTCTGTAAAATGCATCGCGAGATACTGTGGCATCTGTAATGAATATTTTCTCGGCGTATCAATATATGGTTAAAAATCTGGTGTTTCGACTGTTATATACACCCAGGGTTCATTTATTCGGTACACTGTTACTTTAAAACGCCGAGAGAATGAGACTGACGTTTTGAAACTGTTGGGTTTATACTAACTATAAAAATTGCTGTGTTGCTATGGTAGGAGAGAGGTGGCGTTATTTAATTGACAATGAATGCTTACATTTATTTCTTTTTTTTCTGCAGGTTGTTATGAATATACAAGGACACAGAGACACACAGTCAGAGTCAAGAAGGATTCGGTCAGTGGAAGAGACCAGTGAGTCGGTCGTTGGTTTAGACTTTCAGTAGCCCAAAGGGCTGAGTTGAGATCGATCCAGAGTATTGATAAATGACTATCACAAGTTGCTGCAATTGGAAGAAATTTGAACAGAGGGGAGTAGGGGAAGGCTCAAACATAGGCAACCGAGTGAAAAGATTATCAGTATCTGGAGTCTCTCTCCATGTCGCCCGTGAAGGTAAGGTTGTTTCCATTCGGATACGAAAGTCTGATTGTCACAGAGTAAATCCGCAGGAGTGAGTTCTCCGGTGAGTGGAAAACTTTCGTGATTACCACATGTATGCTTACCCTTTGTCTTGGTGTGGTAGTCAAATGAAGAAAGGCACCCCTGTGGCAAATCTCTGTTGGCGTTATTTCGTAGGTCGTGGAACTGAATGAGTAGCTTATTACGTTGGTGGTTCCTTTGAGTATGGTCCCGCTGGTCATTAGCTACTGTTAGTTATGTTTCGTGTGAGGATTTAGAGGACAACGGGAAGATCTACGATACCTTTTTGATTGGATTACAAATACTTCTCTGTCTCTTCAAATTCTGTGGAATTCAAATGAACAGAAGATTCTCAAATACCATCGTCAGACTGTAACTCATGCCACCTGAGCTTGAATAAGTTTGGGAATTTTATTCTTTTACACACTTATACTGCTAATACTGGAAACCATTGGTTTACCTGGTTTAAGTTACTGTATTACGTAGTTGATGATAAAATATATGATTGTTAACAGCAAAACCAGACTCTAGGTGTGTTCCATTGCTGCTCTTCATTTCACAGTGTTGCGTGCAAGTAAGAGGTACTTCCCCCACTGTTGCGTGTACGGAACACGGCCAAGCTGAACATTCATCTAATACCTGAGCAGAAACCATTTTTTTCATTTCTTTTTTCAACCTTTTTATTGATTTTATTTTTCAGAAACAGATCCATAACAGACATAGTAGTACAAAGAGAGTGAGATAACATCGTTGGCATTTAACAATTTGTTAAAAAAACTATCGGTAAAACCAACATTCTAGACCTCGCAAACCCATGATATAAACAAGATACAAAATATATAAAGACAATGAAAAAAAACACAAATGGAAAAATCAAAAACAAAGGAAACTCAACTAAACACAACTAAAACCTAAACTAAAAAAAAGCTGTGATACTATTACAATATATATATATATATATATATATATATATTAGTATCGACAACTCCGCTCTTCTACTGAAATTAGTGAATAATATAAAGGAAACGGAAAAGGTCAAATTACATTCTATAAAAGTATTGAATAAAATGCCTCCATGTTTCTTCAAACTTAACTGAGGGATTAAAGATACCACCTATTGTTTTCTAAATTTAAAATGGATATGGTTTCAGAAAACCATTCGAATGTAGCTGGAGGATTTATCGCTTTCCAATTCAATAAAATAGATTTTATAGCCATTAAAGTAGCAAATGCAATCAATAGCCGAGCTGCATAGGTCACATCAAATTGAATAAACAAATGGTTAACCCAATAGTTAAACATACATTTCGAATATTGTTACAGTTTCGGGGTTTTTTTGCCTTGGATACATTTATTTATTCAAGCCCTCTAATATCTAGTTTTTTTATTTTCTTTCAACCCTCTCTCAAAGATCAAACATTTGTTGTTTGGAAGGCGAAGAGTATAATATGTTTTCGTGATTAATTTTTGGGTGACTGTTTCATGTCTTTTGAACAGTTGTCTAATAAATCTAATTTGCCCAGATCCCACTTTTTTGGAAACATACAGAACAGTGACATTTTTTGATTGAAATACGATGTTACCTTCTTTTCTGATTTCATATCCAATTGATATCATGTAAAATAAATAGGCTTAAACCATTATCAAAAGGGTTTAATAGCAATCATTTATGATATGATTATGAATATACAGCCAAATAGATCCGATAAAATTAAAAATGAATGGGAGAAGGAACTTCAACTTTATTTCCCTTTAGAGAAATGGGAAAAATCAATTAATTAATTTATCTTCAATTTGAGCTAGACATACGTTGATTCAATTTTGAAGTGGGACATAGGGCTCATATGTCTAAATATAAATTAACTCGTTTTAACTCACATATAAATCCGATTTTGTGATAGATGCCCC
Source organism: Hemitrygon akajei (assembly GCF_048418815.1). Taxonomy (NCBI): domain Eukaryota; kingdom Metazoa; phylum Chordata; class Chondrichthyes; order Myliobatiformes; family Dasyatidae; genus Hemitrygon; species Hemitrygon akajei. The sequence continues at coordinate 8,163,536 of NW_027331926.1, read as the reverse complement.
TCTGAGTTAGCCTCTCTGACTTCCATGTTTTGGTCTTGTCCTCTTTTGGAAAAAATTTGGAAAGATATTTTTGATACATTCTCTACAGTTTTGCACATTGATTTACAGCCTCCTCCATTACTACATTTTTTGGCTTAAGAGTGATTGACGTGCCATCTGCAGCTCGGCGGATGATTGCATTTGCTGCTTTAATGGCTAGAAGATTTATTTTAGTGAATTTGAAATCATTTTACGTTCTCTCCGTTTTCTCTATATTCCGAAAAATATTTCCTATTCTCGTATTTCTCTATGGTTCGAGACCGAACTGTAGTATTAGTGTGACACAGTTGTCATTTCTCCGGCCACATTTCCAGCTGTACTTTTGCCAAACTCCCTCATCATGGACAACTCCATCACGTTTGTGTCGTTATCAAGGGTATTTATGAGCCCCGCCCATTTTCATCCAAGTCAACCGCCAGAACATTTCCAACAATTGTCCCATGTAGAATGGCGGCCCTCCACCACTGCCCTCTGTACTCTATTTAAAGCCCTACTATCCATTGCAACTCAGTCTCATGTTTCAACCTACCGGGACCAGTCCTTCTCAAAAGTCTTACTTCCAGTCAACACACAACTTTGGTGCCTTGGCTGGCGCAATTCTAATCGGACAATTTACAATGATCGATTAATCTATCATTAACCAAAGGTGTTTGGTCCGTGGGTGGAATCAGGAATACGCGGAGACACACCGATGGTAACGCTTTAGAGACAGAGGCGGGAAAGGACTAGAACGGCGGATAATCAACCGGAGAAGAAGAAAGACCAAGCTGCGGAAATCAATCAATAAATAGACATCACGTCCCCTTTCCTCTGCAGGGATTACCATGATTTATTTATTTATTTATTTTGCTTACCAATGATTGATCTGCCCTCTGCAGCTCGGCGGATGATTGCATTTGCTACTTTAATGGCTCGAAGACCGTCCCCACTTAAACCATGTACTCAATTGAATTCGGTAGACAGGAACTCCACTACATAAAATGTCGAATAAATTCTTTAATGTTTCTGAGGCTTTGAGCAGGAGATTGCATCGTAGCTGAGCAGGCATTCATGCTCATTCATGCTCGATGGTGGTGTCAAGGCTTCGCATGTAGTTAAGTGTAGAATCACCCACTTGAACTGAGGGAGACATTACAGGGAACCAGTGAAGAAAATAATCCGGAAGGAGCACAGTGGAGGCAGACTGGGATACTACTTGATGCTGCTGGTGCATGGATGGGCGGAGGTGCGGGAGCTATTCAGGGACGTCCACAGCCCCAATGGAACTGCACAGGTCACTGACGAAATGCGATATTTTGGGGCGTCACTGAGGATAAATGCTCCCTTGACAAAACAGGACGAACTTTGTCAATAGACGGAAGGGGGATTTCACCGTCTCCTTGAATTGTAGCCTGAACCTGGTCTGTGCCACGGCGTAAAGTGCCGTGTTGGTGCAGCAGCTCAGGAGCTGAAGCAAGTAACCCAGTTCCAGCAGACTATCCGGGGGAGAAGTGGAAACGTAAAAATCCACGCTCTGCCATATGGAATACACCGTCAGCAGCGCCCACAGCAGGATGAAATTCCCCGACATCACCAGCAGTAACAGGAGCGATTGCCTGCGGTTCTTCATCTCCGGGTCGGCGGGCGACTCGCCATTGCTCGAAGCACGGAGCCTCCTCCGGGCTCGGCTGGCCACTAAGACGTGCCTGATGGTTAAACTGTTGAGCAGGATAATCAGGACAAAGGGGAACACTGGGGTGAGGAAGGAATGAATCATTAGAAATGCTGCCTCCTGAGATGAGGAAAAACGAAATGAACGCAAACAGAGCACGTACAAATTGTACATCGAATAATAGCCATGGAGCAGAAAGTACCAGAAAATGTTCTTTACGCAGCTCAGCACAGTCACTGTCCCCAGAACCAGAGCCGCCGCTCTCGCGGTGCAGTATTTTCGTTTCAGCTTCTGAAAACAAATGGCGACAAATCGATCAAAGGTGAAAGTGACGGTGAACCAGACAGAACAGTCTGTGGCAGCGTAGAGCAGGACGGCGTGGATGTTACACACGGGAACACGGAACGACCAGAGAGAAACATCAATTGGCTTGTAGGTCCTCGGAATTTTGTTCAAAACCAGATCGAAGAAAACGACGAGCTGATCCGCTGCAACCATGGCAACCAGGTACCTTGCGACGCCTTTGGACAGACCGCACTTTCCCCGCGACAGGGTGACAATTGTCACCACGTTCACTGTGCGGAGTGAGATAAAGGCCATTAACATATACTCGGATGGAAACATTCTCTGAAAACAATGATTTCAATCGACCTGACGTCCGAGTCCGGAGATGAAAATGTAGTTAATGTATCTGCTAATGAGATTATCGGAAGGCATTATTACGTCGTTAGTAATTATAATCTACCTGTTGAAGTTCAGGAGAATAAAGGAAATTTCAATGAAAATTGTCTAATATTGAAACGCCGAGATTTTGTGGACGTGGAGAGGGCAGCTTCTGTTGTGTGGGAGTCTGCATATAGAAGACGAGGCTTCACGATAGAAGACATCACTTTAGAATACAGGTGGGTATCACTTTCTGCAGACCGTGGCTGCTGAATTTGTGGAATTACACGCCACAGAGTGCTGAGCGGTCAGTTCATTGCAACTATTGCTGCAGAGTGTGTACTCTCTTGATTCGTCAGGGCTTAAATCGATATGGAGAGCGGGCGGCAGAATGTGGTTCAGGGTGATAATAAATGAGTTATGACAGAATGGCAGATAGGGCTCGGTGCCCGAATGGCCGAAGTTAGCTATGGACTAAGCAGTGATATCAATCGATGGCTGAAATGCATTCTGATCTTTGGCGTTCAGAAGAAGGGTTTGAAAACGGGATGCGATAATGAACTGATGAATATGCCAAGCGTCACTGTTTACAGAAATCAATTTCCCTGAAATGTCACCACGAGAGAACATTAGAGCAGAAGAACCGAAGAAGAAGGAGCTGGAATAGTCCATCTGTTCGGACAGGCATGATCCGCCATTGAAGATGATCATGGATGAACTGACTATGGACTTGCCTCTTGCCTTTTCCTTTTACCTACCTGCCTTTTCCAACAGATCCTTTAACATCCCTACTACGCAAAAATCTATCCACTGATTCACTGGGCAGTGTACTCTACAGCTGCACTACCCTCTGGAAAAAGCAGTTCCTCCTCACCTACTTCCTAAATTCGCTCCCCAAAAGCTTCAGCGTGTGTCCTCTAGTTCTAGTCTCACCTTCCGCTGGAAATAACTTCCTGCTCCTGTCTTATCCATCCCTTTCGTAATTTTATATGTTGCCAAATGATCGTCTCTGATCCTCCTGAATTCCACTGTGTACCGTCCCACGCGACTCACACTCTTCTCATAGTCTCGCCACCTCATCTCTGGAATCAAAATGGTGAACCGACTACAACGCCAGTAAATCCCTCCTCAAGTCAGGAAACCAGACCTGCACACTGTACGTCAGCTACCGCCTCACCAGTGTCTTGTGCAGTTGCAGCATAATCTACTTACACTTAAATTCAGCAATGATGGCCAATATCCCATTTGCCTTCTTGTTAGACTGCTGCTTCTGCAAACCAACCTTTTGTGATTGAAGAACAAGCACTCTAAAATCCCTCCACAAGGCTGCATACCGCAATTGTTTACCTCTTAATAATATTCTGTTCTTCCATTTGTCCTTCCCAAGTAGATGACCACGCCTTTAGCAACATTGTCCTCCGTCCGCATAGACGCTAATACTTTGTCTTAAACAATCGATATCCGTCTGTAGGCTCCCAGATTCCACTGCACTATTTGTGTAGGCTGTAGATCGTTGCTGTAATGATGACCACGGAACCTCATTCTCTTTTACAGCTGGGGCTTTGAGGTATTTATTTACGTATTCATTCATTCATGCATTTATGCTTTCATTCATTCATTCATTCTGGCGATGCAGTCCCCTCCAGCAAGCTTCGAGATAGCTACATTATCCTCCCATGTCCCAAATGGACTGTGGAACATAAATCACCGCAAGCATGTTTATGCTTCACAGAGGGTGCAGATGTAATTTGCCAGACTGCTGCCTGGATTGGAAAGCACTCACTACGAGGAGAGGCGAGTACTCGGGCTTGCTTATCTGGGAGTGAAGGAGCATGTGAGGTCCCTTGGTGGCAGTGCCTGAGAGGTGATGAGGCAGAGATAACGTTTGCCTGACTGAGAGGTAACCGGGACGTCGACAACCCCAGAGTTGGAGAGAGGACTTCTGTAATGCAATCAGCCGCTGTTGCTGAAGCGGTACCGGTTTCAGAGACCTGCCATGCAATCAGACGACGGGCATTAAAGAGAATCTGATTAATTTTCTTTTCAACGGTAAACACGAGGACGGGGCCAAACACTTACCAGGAACAGCTACGATGGCGAGGACAGGGTAGTAAAACAGTTGGAAGGTCACAAGCACATGAACGATACGATCATTCAACGTCAGTGTTTCAGAAAATAAAGAAAGATATTGATACGCCCAGAAAATATTCTTCTCCACTCCCGCAGCATTCCGTGATAAATTCCGTAGGTTCTGATTCATTGCTGGAATAGTCCAGGTTCCTGTTCCCAATCCAGCCTCTATCCTCTCTCTATCTGGAGCCCGCTGGTCTCTGAGACCGTAGACTGGCTACTTACACTGAAACTGTCGTTGTGAGGGAGACATATTAATAGAACAGGTAACAAGCAGCCACACCTCCGCGGTGACGTCGACAATCCCCACGGACATACCTTTAATTAGGTTCTAGGGAATGACAGGTGCAGTTAACCCTTCATTTCCAGACTATCGGAGAAGTGATATAAAAGAAGATTGGAAATGTATGCAATAATCCGAGCAGCGTGCTGTCCACGGATGCGTGCCGTGTCTGTGAATTGACCCAACATTGAGAAACGTATTGACACACGGCTAGAAACTGATATACAACCAGTGAGGGAATGAAGATACACGTAGAAAGTAAAAAAAATAATAATAAAATAAACAATGATGATGATATAAACAGAATAAAACAATTATTGCATGGATAGTTCTTAAAATAATATTTGCGCAGTTAGATCGAAAAAGTTATCGAGTCAGATGATTTCAAAGTATTCCAGGTCTGGCTGGCTGCCGGTAAACAATGGAGGCCCACAGGGGTCAGAGCTGGGACAGCCGCCTGTTTAAGATGTATTTGGGCCGCAGTATTAACGCACTTGTGGCTAAATTAGCCGATGATAGAAAGATAGGTGGAGGAAAGTGTTAAGGAAACAAATCCTGCAGAGAGACAGTTTTGGAGAATGAGCAAGGAAGTGGCAAGGAAACAGAGGGTCTGTAGAGAGACAGGCGGTTTTGGAGAATGGGCAAGGAAGTTTCAAGTGAAATAGAATTTTGGAAAGTATCTGGTGATGCACTTTGGTGGAAGCGATAACCGGGCAGGCTATTACTTATGTGACGTGATGTTGTGACGCGACAAGGCACACATGAGAACATACTTGTAGCATTGTGTGCAGTTTTGGGCTCCTTATTTTAAGCAGGATATACTGACATTGGTGATGTTTCAGAGAAGATTCACAAGAATGTTTCAAGGAATGAAAGGGTTTGCCGTATGAGGAACGGCTGACAGCTCTGGGGCTGTATTCCCTGGCGTTGAGAAAATTCAGGGCAGAATCTCATAGAAACATTCCAAATGTTAAAAGGCCTGAACAGATTAGATATGAGGTAGGGATTATATGGCTGAGGGCAGGATTATAGGACGTCCATTTAGAACACATATGCGGGGAAATAGTATTAGACAGACGGTGGTAAATCGATGGAATTTTTTATAACGAGTGGCTGTGGAGCCCAAGACATTGATTGCATTTAAGGCAGAAATAGAGCCTTTTTTGATTAGCCGGTGCATCCAAGGTTATGGGATGAAGACAGTGAGTCGGATTGACATGAAGAATTGGATCAGAGCGTGGATAAATAGCGCAGCACACACAATGGGCCGAATGGTCTGCCTCTCCTCCTATAATTTATGTCTTATGGTCTTATAAGCACGTCAAGAAATAGATTGATATCAGTCCGAATGTCCTTACGTTTAAAGCGGACCTTGAAATTTGTTGTTGATTACAAAAGTGTTTCAAAAGTTACGGGTAGAAGGCAACAGCATGCGATTAAGAAGGACGATGTCAAGAAAACCCCCAGTGAATACCATTTCAATACCGAAAACTTCTTCTTACGGAGGGAGCTCAGATGATCGTGGTCTTCTTACTCTTACCGGTGGCACGACTGAGGGTACGGTCTTTCATCGATTCTGTCATGGTTATTATTCTATTAGGAACTTATTGAGTATCCTAGCAAAAAAATGAGGGTGAGATTGAGAGAGCTCGATTCCAATCCAAATCCCGGAGGTTTGTCTGCTGTGCATTTTGCAAATCTGTTGCAAACAAGGGCCATGAAATAACAGAGAACATACAATGACAACGATTTAATCATATAATAATTACAGCACGGAAACAGACCTTCTGGTCCGTGCCGAACGCTTACTCACACTTAGTCGCACCTACCTGCACTCAGCCCAAAAGCGTCATTTCTTTACTGTCCATATACCTATCCAATTTTACTTTAAATGACAATGTCGAACCTGCCTCTAGCACTTCTACTGGAAGCTCGTTCCACACTGCAACCACTCTCTGAGTAAAGAAATTCTCCCTCTTGTTATCCCTAAATTTTTGTTCCTTAAATCTCATCTCATGCCCTCTTTTTTGAATCTCCCCTACTCAATGAAAAACTCCTCTCCAGGTCAACTCTATCTACGCCCTCATAACAATATATACCTCGATCAAGTCCTCAACCTTATACGCTCCAAAGAATAAAGACCTAACTTGTTCAACCTTTCTCTGTAATTTATGTGCTGAAATCTCCTCTGTACTCTCTCTATTTTGTTGGCATATTTCCTATAATTCGGTTAACAGAACTGTACACAATACAAATTTCGCCTCACAAATTCTTTGTACAATTTTAACATTATATCCCAACCCGTATACTAAATGCTCTGATTTATAAAGGCCAGCATACCAGAAGCTTTCTTCACCTCCCTATCCACATGAGATTCCACCTTCAGGGAATGATGCGCCATTATTCCTAGACCACTTAGTTCTACTACATTCTTCAATGCATTTACTATGTATGTCCTATTTTGATTAGTCCTACCAAAATGTAGCACCTCACACTTATCAGTAATAAACTCCATCTGCCCTCTTTCAGCCCACTTTTCTAACTGGCCTAAAGCTCCCTGCAAGCTTTGAAAAACGAATTCATTATACATAACCCCACCCCCTCTTAGTATCATCTGCATACCTACTAATTTAATTTACCACTGCATCATCCAGATCATTACTGTATATGACAAACAATTCTGGACCCAGTACAGATCCCAAAGGCACATCACTAGTCACCGGTCTCTAACCTGACAAAAAAGTTATCCACCACTGCTCTCTGGCATCTCCCATACAGCCACTGTTGAATCCACTTTACTACATCAATATTAATACCTAACATTTTTTCTTCTTATTTTTCAATCGAAGCATCGCGGAGGGAAGGTCAATTTTCTTTTCCTTAATTGATCGGGGAAAAGAGGCTGGACTTGCAGGCGAAGGAAGGGGAAAGGGCAGGTAGCTCAGTGATCTACTGTGGCCATTTCCCTCCAGAACAGGTATACCGATTTTGATACTGTTGAGGGGGGGGGGGGGGATGGCTTACCTGGGAGAAGCTGCGGCAGCCGGATCGCTGGCACTGGCAGACAGGAGATTCTGTGGCCGTGACGGAGACTCCCGGATGGTTTGTTGCCTCACCGGTGCAAGGGTCAGGAATGTCTCTGATCGCGTGCACATCATTCTGAATTGGGTCGGTGATCAGCCAGATGTCGTGGTACACATCGGTACCAATGACATAGGTAGAAAGAGTCAGGAGGTGCTGAAGATTGAGTACAGAGAGTTTAGTAGGAAGTTGAAAAACAGGACCTCGAGGGTAGTAATCTCCGTATTGCCGCCTGTGCCACGTGCCAGTGAGGGTATGAGCAGGATGCTCTGGCAGGTGAACACGTGGCTGAGAAACTGGTGTAGGGAGCAGGGTTTCAGATTTCTAGATCATAGGGACCTCTTCTGAGGCAGTTGGAACCTGGGCAAGAGGGACGGGTTATACCTGAACTACAAGGGGACCAATATACTTGCAGGGATGTTTGCTCGTGTTATTGGAGAAGGTTTCAACTAGATTTTCAGGGGGATGGGAACCGGACTGCCAGAGTAGATAGTGGAACGGGGGTAAAAGTAAAAGATGTTAGTCGTTCATGCAATGTCATAAATAGTAAGGTTGTGTGTGGTGGTAACAATCTTCTGAGGTTTGTTCATTTCAATGCGAGGAGAATTGTGGGAAAGGCAGACGAGCTGAGGGCCTGGATTGACACGTGGAATTATGACAGCATAGCCATTACTGTAATTTGGCTAAAGGAGGGTCAGGACTGGCAGCTCAGTGTTCCAGGGTTCGGATGTTTCAGGCGTGATAGAGGCAGAGGAATGAAGGGTGGGGAGTGGGTTGGCTTTGCTAGTCAGGGAAAATTTTACAGCAGTGCTTCGGCAGGACAGATTAGAGGGTTTGTCTACTGAGGCCATATGGGTGGTGCTCAGCATCAGGAAAGGTATGGCAATATTAATTGGGTTGTATTATTGACAACCCAATGGTCAGCGAGAACTGGAGGAGCAAATCTGCAGAGAGATAACAGACAACTGCAAGAGACAGAAAGTTACAATTTTAATTTTCCACACATTGATTGGGACTCCCATACTGTTAATGGTCTAGATGGGTTAGAGTTAGTGAAATGTGTTCAGTAAAGCTTTCTAAATCAATATATAGATGTACCAACTAGGGAGGATGCAATATTAGGTCTCCTATTAGGAAATGAGTTAGGGCAGGTGACGGAAGTATGTGTAGGGAAACACTTTGATTCCAGTGATCAAAACGTCATTAGTTTAAACTTGATCATTGATAAAGATCTGGACCTCAGGTTGAAGTTCAGAACGGTAAAAAATGCCAAATTTGAAGAAATGATAAAGGATCAAATAGGAGTAGACTGGGACAGGTTGTTCTCAGGCAAGGATGAGATTGGTAAGTGGGAGGCCTTCAAAGGAAAAATTTTGAGAGTGCAGAGTTTGTATGTTCCTGTGTGGGTTAAAGGCAAAATGAATAATATAAGGAACCTTGGTTGTCCAGCGGTATTGAAACTCTGATCAAGAAGGAGAGAGAGATGTATAACATGTATAGGCAACAGGGGGGAAATAAGATGCTTGAAGAGTATAAAATAGTAAGAAAATACTTGCGAAAGAAATCAGGAGGGCTAAAAGAAGATATGAGGTTGCTTTTGCAGTCAGGGTGAAGGATAATCCTAAGAACATCTACAGGTATGTTAAGAGCAAAGGGATAGTAAGGGACAAAATTGGTCCTCTCGAAGATCAGAGTGGTCGGCAATATATTGAACAAAAAGAAATGGGAGAGATATTAAATGGGCTTTTTGCATCTGTGTTTACTAAGGAAACTGAAATGGAGTCTATGGAAGCAATGCAAACAAGTAGGGAGGTCATGGAACTTATACAGATTAAAGAGGAGGAGGTGCTTGATATCTTGAGGCAAATCAGAGCAGGTATATCCCCAGGACCTGACAGGGTATTCCCTCGGACCTTGAAGGAGACTAGTGTTGAAATTGCAGGGGCCCTGCCGGAAATATTTAAAATGTCGATATCCACGGGTCAAGAGCCGGATGATTGGAGTTCATGTAGTTCCATTGTTTAAAAAAAGGGTCAAAAAGTAAGCCGGGAAACTATAGGTCGGTAAGTTTGACATCGGTAGTAGGTAAATTATTGGAAGGAATACGAAGAGATAGGATCTACAAGTATTTGGATAGACAGGGATTTATTAGAAAAAAAAGTCAGCATGACATTGTGCGTGGTAGGTCATGTTTAACCAATTTATTAGAGTTTTTCGAGGAAGTTACCAGGCAAACTGATGAATGGAAGGCAGTGGATGTTGTATACATGGATTTCAGAGAGACCTTTGACAAGGTCCCGCAAAGGAGGTTAGTTAGGAAGATTCAGTCGCTAGGTATACATGAAGAGGTAGTAAATTGGATTAGACTTGTGGTGTGCCACAGGGATCAGTGGTGGATCCATTAATATTTGTAATCTATATCAATGATCTGGATGATAATGTGGCAAATTGGATCAGCAAATTTGGAGCAAATTTGCTGATGATAAATTTGCTGATAATACAAAGATTGGAGGTGTGTTGGACAGTGAGGAAGGTTTTCAAATCTTGCAGAGGGTTTTGGACCAGTAGGAGGTGTTACGGATTCAAGCAACAATAAATATGTGAGTTAGGCAGGGGTTTTTATAACAAATAACACGTTTATTAAACACTGAAAACAAACCCCCCAGAAGTAAACAAACCACACACGTAACCGGAATTCAGCTGCTGTACGGCAGCTTAAATAGTTCTTAAAGCAATGAAGATTAAACAGTTCTTAAAGCGATGTTGCAAAAACAGTTCTTAAAGCGATGTTGCAAAAATAGTTCTTCAAAGTAATATTGCAAAAGTTCAAAAATTCTTACAGTTCATTTAAGGGAGAGCCTTTTTAAGACAATTTAAATTCTCTTTCACGTCGTGCAGTTGCAATTCCCAGTCGAACTACTTTTCCCACGAAGATTTTTACGAAGATGATATGTGACGGCTTAATGGCACTAACCTTTCCTTTACAAAACTGTCCCCTATCCTTTCTGGTATTATTCACAGGGATTACCACGAGAACAGTCAAAGAATCCTTCCGAATGAAGATCAAACAAGGTCGAACCCTTTTCACCGTCGAAATCGATTCTCCTCGATCTTTTAACTCCTGAACTCCGATCTTCACTCTCCACTGATTCTCAACTAGCAGTAATATACAGAAACAGCTGGCAATGACCTTTTAAACTTTAGGCATTAGATAGAACTTCATCTTTCAACTAAACTGCGTCATAACATTAAATCACGCAGTGGCATGAAGTAAACATGGCAAATCCAGCCACGAACTGCCCCTTCTCACAGGGAGGGGTCCTCCTTTTATACCCTGTTAAAAAAACTGTCACATGACCACTACTGGCGGGGGAAATGACGTCACTCCACCATCACAAGACCATTACCTCAAGTCCAGTATAGCTTCAACCCCAGTAACGTGACGAGTACACCACTGTCACTTGTTACGGGTACGTAACAGAGGAATGGGCAGAAAAATGGCAGATGGAGTTTAATGCGGACTAGTGTGAGTTATTGCAATTCAGAAGGTCAAACCACGGTAGAACATGCAAGGTAAATGGTAGGACACTGAGGAGTGCAGCAGAACAGAGGGATCTGGGAGTACAGCTACTTAATTCACTAGGAGTGTCGTCACGAGTAGATAGGGTTGTAAAGTGAGCTTTTGGTACATTGGAATTTATAAATCAATGTATTGAGTATAAGAGTTGTAATGTAATGATTTGGTTTTATAAAACATTGGTGAGACTGAATTTGGAGTATTGCATGCAGTTTTGGTCACCTAAATACAGGAATGATATTAATAAGATTGAAAGAGCGCAGAGAAGGTTTACAAGGATGTTACCGGGACTTGAGAAACTGAGTTACAGAGAAAGGTTGTATAGTTTAGAACTTTATTCCCAGGAGCGTAGGAGAATGAGGGGTGATTTGATAGAGCTGTATAAAATTAGGATGGGTATAGATAGAGTGAATGCAAACAGGCTTTTTCCACTGAGGCCCGGGGAGAGAAAAAAAAACAGAGGTCATGGGTTAACGGTGAAGGGAGAAACGTTTAAAGGGAACATGGGGGAGGGGGTTTCTTCACACAGAGAGTGGTGAGCGTGTGGAATGAGCTGCCAGATGAAGTGGTGAATGCAGTCTCACTTTTGACATTTAAAAAATAGTTGGACATGTATATGGATGAGAGGGGTTTGGAGGGATATGGGCCAGGTGCAGGTCAGTGGGACGAGGCAAAAAAAAAATGGTTCGGCCTGTTTCTGCGTTGTAATGTTCTATGGTTCCACGGTTTTATTATTCACAATTGAGCCTTGCAAGCTAATCTTCCCTGTGGAAACTTGTCAAAGCCTTACCGAGGCCCATACAGACAGCATCCACTGCTTTACCGTCGTCAACTTTCCTAGTAAACTCTTAAATATCAGGTTCTCTAAGGGTCCAATTTTAACCCTCACTATCCTTTTGCGATTAATATAACTGTTCAAATTACTCGCCAAAGCGGACATATCTTCTTTTAGATTTTCTATTTCTTAATATTCTTTTGACATTCTTTATATTCATCGAGCATTTCATTTACTCCATGCTTCCTATATTTATTGTAGATATCTCTCTATTTCCGAACCAAGGTTCGAATATCCCTTGAAAACCATGGCGCTCTCAAATGTTTAGCCTTTCCTTTCCACCTAACAGGAACATAAAGATTCTGTACCCTCAAAATTTCACCTTTTAATGATCTCAATTTCGCTATTACATCCTTCCCATAAAATAACTTGTTCTAATCCACTACTTCTAAATCCTTTCGCAACTCATCCAAGTTAGCCTTTCTCCAATCAAAAATCTCAATCCTGTGTCCAGCCCTATCCTTGTCCATAATTATATTGAAACTAATGGCATTGTGATCACTCGACCCGAAATGCTCCCCAACACATACCTCTGTCACCTGTCATAACAGGGGATCCAACACTGTACCTTCTCTAGTTGATACTTCTATGAATTGCTGCAAAGAAACTATCCTGCACGCATTTTACAAACTCCAAACCATCCTGCCCTTTTACATAATAGGCTTCCCGGTCTCTGTGTGGAAAATAAAAATATCTGCTATCTGCTTGCAAATTCGCTCTTCCAATTTTCGCTGCACTTTAGATGGTCTATAATACACTCCTATAAGTGTTACTACAACTTTCCCATTCCTCAATGCCACCCAAATAGTATCCGTAGACTATTTAGACTACATAGACTCTTATCTATCCTGCGAAAGCTCTGCTGTAATGTTTTCTCTGACAGGCAATGCAACACCTCCCCCTCTGGCCTCACCGATTCTGTCATACCCGAAGCAACAAAATTAAGAATATTTAGTTGCCAATCACACCCCTGCTGCAGCCATGTTTCACTAATAGCTACAGCATCATATTTCCAGGTATCGATCCATGCTCTCAGCTCATCCACCTTTGTTACAATTAAAGAGATTATATTTATGGATCTTAACTTAACTAAAGGTTTAGTACAGAGGAACAACACATAAAAGCACAAAGAAATCTATCTCGAACAAACCGGTTTGTATCCTACGATCGGTTCTACATTCGTCTTCTTTGCTCATCTCCCGGCGAACCAAAATCAAAACCACGACAAACCTTATTGTCCCTCATGAAAAAAAGCTGCCCCAAATTCAACCATCCCAATTTGATCGCACGCATTCCTTATCTTCAGCAGTAATCCAAACAGGTTGCCAGCAGAACAAGATGCTCTGACAGAACTGCAAAATGAAATACATAAAACAAAACAGTGAAAGTAGAAAGCAGGAAATTACAGTACTTTGATAAACATTGTGCATTGAATTTCGAAATTTATATGGAATCACATACAAAATGTTAGGCGAGCTGAGCAGGTCAGACAGCATCTCTGGAAATGAAAAAGCGCTCTAGGTTTCGGGGTGAGATCATTCATTGGGACTTGACAGCAGCAATGTACCTTTTTAGTCTACACAGTTTCTATTGCTTTCCAGCTCATCACAGGCATTTGCAATTAATCAGCGTGATACAGAACCTAAGCAAAAATGGAGAAAAATGGAGTCTGCTAAATTAGCTGGTGAGTATGATTTCATCCTGTTACATACACCGTGGGAGTGTAGTGACTGTCTTATGAACATGACGTATTTCAGTATCTGCTGAGCATGTGGTAATGGTCCTGTGATGGTCGGTTGATGTAATTCCCCGTCAGTGTGAGGTCACATTATGTAATTTTCCAGCTAATGGTCATGTGATGGCCTGTTTCAGCAGTTATAAAACGGAAAGACTTGCTGTGACGCTGGTCAGATCGTGGTTTCATTTGTCAGTTACTCGACTATGCTGCGTCTTCGTCTCATGATGCAGTGTAGTTTAAATGTGGTGTTTGTACTTCTATATTAAGTTTCAATGGTTATTGCCGGCAGTTTCGCCAGAACGCTGCCATTTTCAGTCCGGTCTTTTGTTTTATTGGTTTGTTGGTGGTATTCGGCAACAATAAATATCGACGACGTTATCGCGTCGCCAGAGATATTATCGAAGGCGAAAAAGACTGCTGTACCTGAGATTGATACCAGGCTGGAACTTAAGAGTATTTCGCCGGCCACAACAAAGACTGTAACAGAGAGGAGGATCGCGGAGCACTATGTAAATTACGGCATTTTTGCTGCAGTTGTGTTAGACAGGTTCCCTGCAACTAAGAAGTGATGCAGTTCCACTTAGAACAGCTAGCGTTGGAAAAGCTTAGAAGAGAATCTGACTTTAAACAGAAACAATTGGAAGCTAACTTGGAACTATGTGGGTGAGAAGCTGAAAGTAAAAGAAAAAATGCCGGAATTTAGATTTGCGATGGCTGAATTAATGTCTGGTGATCAGTCTTTTGATTTTCGAAAAAAAAGTTGAACATTTGCTCTGATAAAGGAGAAATGGCAAGTAAATTTACAAAGTGTAATTAAAGGCAAGGCACAACCAGTGTATACATCTTTAACTGCTGAGTAAGAACTTGATTATGATATTGTGAAGCTGCTTATACTGAAAGCTATGAACGGGTTCCGGCAGCGTATAGACAAATATGCAGAAATACGCAGAAATCAGTGGGAAATAAAAAGCTTACGTGGATTTTGCTTACGATAAAGCTGTGTGTTTGAGAGATGGGGCTCTTCTAAAAATATAAAGGGGGACTATAACAAATTGAAAGAGTTGATTTTAAGGGAGGAATTTAAACGGAACATCCTTGTCGAAGAAAGGACGTTGTCAAATGAGAGGGACACTGCTACCTTACAGGAGACTGATGGATTCGCTGATGAGTCTGCTGTCATGCTGTTACATACCCCGTGGGTGTCCTGTGACTGTCTTATGATCATGATGTAATTGAGTACCTGGTGAGCATGATGTAATGGTCCTGTGATTGTTGATGGATGTAATTCCCCGCCAGTGTGAGTTCACATGATGTAATTATCCCGCCTAGAGGTCATGTGTGGGCCTGTTCCAACAGATATAAAATGGGAAGGCCTTGCTCTGACGCTGATCAGTTACTCGGTTATTCTGCGTATTCGTCTCATGATAAAGTTTTGTATTAAAGTGTAGTTTTTCTTTCTATCTTAAGTTTCAAATATTATTGCCGGCAGTTTCGCCACAACGCTGCCAGTTTTAGTCCAGTCGGAGAGTTAAGAATTGACTGAATTACGAAAAACCGAAGGATCGAGTAAAAGTTGGGGTCGTCGTCGGTAATACACCGTTGACCTTATTGCTTCCTCTTTCAAAGTGATAGTAACATGCATCCGAGATAATCTCTGCTAGAAGAGCAGAAGGGATTGGGGCAATATCATTCGCCAAGGAGAAAATTCAATTCCTTTAAGCCGGTTTTAAATTTCTTCCTCTAAATCCATCGGTTAAGACATATTTCTGCTGGGATCAGCAGCAACGTCACATCATTGAGGAATGCGTTACTCCAGGGAAGGCTCTGTTAACTGGCTTGTCTAAATCACATGGAGTTTTACATTAATTGCTTTAAGACATGGTGCGGATTTAGCGCTTTCAGAACTGTTGGACTTGCAGTATAGCAGTTAACTTCCGGTTAAGTTAGTCGTTTGCTTACTTTTCGATTACTGTTGAACTGAGTTTAAATAAATGTTTCTTTGTCAATAAAAGTAGAATCTGTCTCAGATCTATATTCAATGTTGCTGAATCATAACAATTGGGGGCTCGCGGGATATGATCCAATTAGTGCTTAAATGCTTGTTTATTTAGTGCTCTGATTTGCAAAAATGGAAATACCCGATTCTTCTGTTGTCAGGTTTCTGGTTGGTATTCGGCAACGATGAATATTGACGACTTTGTCGCATCACCAGACTTAGTGGCCAAGGTGAGATTGAGTGATGTATCACAGATTGCCAGCAGGTTGGAACTTACGGATACTTCGACGGCTACAACTAAGCCTGTAGTTCAGAGGAAATCGCGGTGCACTATAAATATTAGGGTATTTTTGATGCAGCTGTGTTAGATAGGTTCTGTGTAAGTAAAACAGCGATGTCGTTCCACCTGGAACATGTAGCGTTAGAAAAACCTAGAGCATAATCTGACTTAAAGCAGCAAGAATTGGAAGTTAACATGGAACTAGGATGGTTAGAAAATGAAAGTAAAAAGACGGAATTTGAACTCGCGATAGCGGAATTAAGGTCTGGTGATCAGTCATCTGTTTCTAGAAAAAAGATTGTTGTTAGTTAGGAAATTAAATTGGATCCTGCATTTAGTAAAACAAATGCAGAGCAATATTTTCAACATTTTGAAGCATTTGGTCTGATTTCATAGTGACCGAAGGAGAAATAGACAGTAATGTTACAGAGCGTAATTAAAGGCGAGCCACAACGATTTTATAAAGCTTTAACTGCTGAGCAAGCACCTGGTAATGATATTGTGAAGCTGGATATACTGAAATCTATGAACTGGTTCCGGAGGCATATAGTCAAAGATACAGAAATTTGAAGAAATCCATGGGAAAAAAAAACACGTGGAATTTGCTTACAATAAAGCTGTGTGTTTTGAGAGATGAGGTTCTTCTAAAAAATGTAAAAGGGCACTATAATAAATTGAAAGAGTTTTTAATGGAGGAATTTAAACGGAACATCCTTGTAGAAGGAAGGACATTGTCAAATGAGATAGACACTGCTACCTTGCAGGAGACTCATTGATTCGCTGATTAGTATGCGTTCATCCTGTTACATACCCCGTGGATGTCCTGTGACAGTCTTATAACAATGATGTGATTGGGTACCTGGTGAGCATGATGTAATGGCCCTGTGATGGTGGGTTGATGTAATTCCCCGCCAGTCGGAGGTCATATGAGGTCATTTTTCCGCTAGAGTCATATGATGGTCTGTTCCAACAGATTTAAAAGGGGAAGGCCTCGCTGTGACGTAGTTCAGTTCGTTGTTTTATTCGGCAGTTACCCGGTTATGCTGCGACTCACCTAACTGGTTTGTCTAATTCACTTGGGCTTTTACATTTATCGTTTTAAGACTGTGTTCGCATTTATCGCTTTCAGAACTGTTGGACTTCGAGGATAGCAGTTGATTTCCGGTAAAGTTAGTCGTTTCTTTACTTTTCTATTGCTGTTGAACTGAGCTAAATAATTGTTTATTTGTTAATAAAAAAAAAAAGAACCTGTCTCGGTTCTATATTCATTGTTACCGTATAGTAACAATTGGGGGCTCTCTGGATATTTTCGGTTTGTGTGAAATGCTTGTTTACTTAATAGTGTGATTTACAAAAAAGGAAATACCTTAGTCTTTTGTTAGAGAGGATTCTGGGTGGTATTCGGCAACAATAACTATTGACGACTTTCTCGCATCACCAGATTTAGTAGCCAAGGTGAAAAACAGTGATGTATCTGAGATTGCCAGCAGGATGGAAATTATTGGTATTTCGACGGCTACAACAAAGCCTGTAGTTCAGAGGAAAATTGCGGAGCACTATAAAGATTGCGATATTTTTGATGTAGCTGTCTTAGATAGTTTACCTGTAAGTAAAACAGAGAACCGGTTCCACCTAGAACAGGTGTCGTTAGAAAAGCCTAAAATAGAATCTGACTTACAACGGAAACAAATTGAAGCTACCTTGGAGCTAAGTCGGTTGTAAGCTGAAAATATAAAAAGAAGGAATTTGATCTCGGGATGGCGGAATTAATTTCTGCCGATCAGTTCTCCGGTTCTAGAATAAAGTTTATTGCTCGTCAGGAAAAATCAATTGGATACGCCGTTTAGTGAAACAGATGTAGAGAACTATTTTCAACATTTTGAAACTTTTCTCTGATTTCATAGTGACCGAAGGAGAAATGTCCAGTAATATTACAGTGTATAATTAAAGCAAGGCACAATGAGTGTATACAGTTTTAACTGCTGAGCAGTAACTTGATTATGATATTGCGAAGCCGCATATTCTGAAATCTATGAACTGGTTCCTCATTCAAAGAGATAGTAATATGCATTCGAAATAATCCTTGCTCTAAGAGCAGAGAGGATTGGGGCAGTATCATTCGCCAAAGAAAAATTTCAGTTCCTTTAAGCCGTTTTAACATCCTTCGTCGTCAATCCAGCGGGCAAGGCATATTTCTGCTGTGATCAAGCAGTAATGTCACGTCGTCGAGGAATACGTTACTCCAGGGAAGTCTCTCCCAACTGGCTTGTCTAAGTCACTTGGAATTTTACATTTATCGGTTTAAGACTGTCCTCGCATCTGTCGCTTTCAAACTGTTGGACTTCCAGTATATCAGATAACTTCCGGTAAAGTTAGTCGTTTCGTTACTTTTCTATTGTTGTTGAACTGAGTTTAAATAATCGTTTCTTTGTTAATAAAAAAAAGAACCTGTCTCAGTTCTATTCATTGTTGTCGTATCATAACAATTGGGGACTCTCCGGATATTTAAGGTTTTGTGCTGAAATGCTTGTTTAATTAGTGTGATTTGAAAAAAACGAAATACCCGACTCTTTTGTTTGATTGGTTTGTGGATGGTATTCGGCAACAATGGATTGACGACTTTCTCGCATCACCAGAGTTATTAGCGAATGAGAAAAAGGGTGATGTATCCGAGATTGCTAGCAGGTTGGAACATACGGGTATTTCCACGGCTGCAACAAAGCCTGTAGTTCAGAGGAAAATCGCGGAGCTCTATAAAGATTGGGGTGTTTTTGATGCAGCTGTGTTCGAAAGGTTCCCGGTAGGTAAAACAGATATCCAGTTCCACCTAGAACACATAGCGTTAGAAAAGCCAAGAATAGAATCTGACTTAAAAGAGAAACAATTGGAAGCTAACGTGGAACTAAGTCGGTTCAAAGCTGAAAATAAATAGAATGAATTTGAACTCACGATGGCGGAATTACTTTCTGCCGATCAGTTTTCTGGATCTAGAAAAAAGTTTATGGTAGTCAGGAAATTAAATTGGATCCCCCATTTAGTGAAACAGTTGTAGAGAAATATCTTCAACATTTTGAAACTTTTGCTCTGATGTCATAGTGACCGAAGGACATATGTCCAGTAATATTACAGAGTGTAATTAGAACAAGGTACAACGAGTGTATACATCTTTAACTGCTGAGCAAGAATTTGATTATCATATTGTGAAGCTGCATATACTAAAATCTATGCACTGGTTCCGGAAGCATATAGACAAAGACTCAGAAATTTGAAGAAAACCGTGGAAAAAGAACTTACGTGGAATTTGCGTACGATAAAGCTGTGTGTTTTCAGAGATGGGAGTCTTCTATAAATGTAAATGTGGACTATAATAAATTGAAAGAGCTAATTTTCATGGAGGAATATAAACGAAATATCCTTGTCCAATTAAGGACATTCTCAAATGAGAGTGACACTGCTACCTTGCAGGAGTCTGCTAACTTAGCTGATGAGTATGCTTTGATCCTGTTAAGTACCCTATGGGTACCCTGAGACTGTCTTATGATAATGATGTAATTGAGTGCCTGGTAGGCATGATGTTATGGTCCTGTGATGGTGTGGTGATGTAATTCCCCGCTAGTGTCATGTGCTGGTCAGTTCCAACAGACCTGAGACGTAGGCCAGATCGTCGTTTAATTCGTCAGTTATGCTGACGAATTTGTCGAATGATGCATTTTTTTTTAGTGTAGTTTTTCGTTCTACCTTAAGTTTTAAATGTTATTGCCGGCAGGTTCGCCACAACGCTGCCAGTTTTAGTCCAGTCGAAGAGTTAAGAATTGACTGAATTCAGGAAAACCCGAAGGATCGAGTAATGTTGGTGTCGTCGTCGGTAATACCGGGTTGACCTTATTGATTCCTCGTCCAAAGAGGTATTAACATCCATCCGAGATAATCCCTTCTATAAGATCAGAAAGGATTGGGGCAGTGTCATTCGCCAAGGAGCAAGTTCAGTTCCTTTAAGCCGTTTCAACTTCCTTCATCGTCAATCCAGCGGGCAAGGCATATTTCTGCGAGGATCAGCAGTGACGTCACGTCGTCGAGGAATACGGTACTCCAGGGAAGTCTCTCACAACTGGCTTGTCTAAATCACTTGGACTTTTATATTTATCGTTTTAAGACTGTGTTCACATTTATCGCTTTCAGAACTGTTGGACTTCCAGTATAGCAGTTAACTTCCGGTAAAGTTAGACGTTTGTTTACTTGTCTATTGATGTAGAACTGTGTTTAATTTTTTTTTTTTGTTAATAAAAGAAACCTGTCTCAGTTCTATATTCATTGTTGCCCTATCATAACATTGGGGGCTCTCGGGAAATTTTCCGTTTGTTGTGGTTAAATGCTTGTTTACTTAGATTGTGATTTGCAAAAAGGAAATATCCGATCCTTTTTGCTTGACTGGTTTGTGGGATGTATTCAGCAGCAATGGATATTGACGACTTTCTCGCATCAGCATACTTAGCTAAGTCTGAACATAAAATAAAATAATATAAAGCTGAACATTTAAAAAATAGAGAATTTTTTAACTCGCGATGGCGGAATTAATTTCTGGCGATCAGTTCTCTGGTTCTAGAAAAAATGTTTGATTGATAATGTCAGGATTTGATAATGTCAGGAAATTAGATTGGATACTCCGTTTCGTGAAACTGATGTAGAGAAATATTTTCAAACTTTTGAAACTTTAGGTCTGATTTCATAGTGACCGAAGTTGAAATGGCCAGTAATATTACATAGTGTAATTAAAGGTGAAGCAGAACGAGTTTGTACAGCTTTTCAGCTGATGAGTATGCTTTCATCCAGTTACATAACCCGTGAGTGTCCTGTGACTGCCCAATTACCATGTAAATAATTGAGTACCTTGTGAGCATGATGTAATGGTCTTGTAATGGTGGGATGATGTAATGGGCTTGTAATGGTGGGATGATGTAATTCCCCGCCAGTGTGAGGTCACATGATGCAATTATCCCGCCTAGAAATCATGTGATGGCCTGTTCCAACAGGTATGAAATGGGAAAGCCTTGCTGTGACGCATGACAGATCGTCGTTTAATTCGCCAGTTACGCTGCCTATTTGTATCATGATGCAGTTTTCTTTTAAAGTGGAGTTATTCTTCCTACCTTAAGTTTCAAATGTTATTGCCGGCAGTTTTGCCACAACGCTGCCAGTTTTAGTACAGTCGGAGAGTTAACTTTGGCTCATAGTATGCCCTTGGGTGGACATCAAGGTGTGAAGAAAACAGTGAACAAGGCTTCTAATCATTTTTTCTGGCCTTGTTTGAGAAAAGGAGTAGGGACATTTTGCCGATCTTGTCATGTTTGTTAGATTATATGAAAACCTAATCAAGTTATTTCAATAGCCCCACTGTAACCTATTACTGCGTTTGGTGAACCGTTTTCCAAAGTTATTGTAAATTCTGTAGGCACTTTGCTAAAAACAAAAAAACGGCCATTAATATTTGCTGACCATCATGTGCACAGTGTCTAGGTTTCCAGAGGCAATACAACGCAGGAATATAACGGCTAAAACGGTAATAAAGGCTCTTATAAAATTCTTTGTTTATTTTTGGTTGCCGAAGGACATGCAATCTGATCAAGGTTGTAATTTTATATCTCGATTTTTCCAGCAGATAGATTATAAACTGGGAGCTAAACAGATTACCTCGTCTGTATAACTTCCAGAATCGGACGGAGCGTTGGAGAGGGTCCATTCTACCCTCAAACCATGATTAGGACGTATTGTGTGGAAAATGAAAAGGATTGGGATGAGGGCGTATATTTACTTTTATTTGCAGTTCTGGAGTCAGTGCCGGTTCCTTAGGTCTCAGTCTATTTGAATTTCTGTTTGGGCATAGCGTTAGAGGACCTTTGGCCTTATTAAAATGGATTAATAAAGAGTTACAAACTAATTTCCCGGGTTATGTTTTGAAATTTCAGGGTAGATTGCTTAATGCCTGTAGTTTAGCCAGGGAAAAATTAAATTCGGCTCAGGCGAAAACGAAAACCTGGTATGATAAGGAAGCTGGAATTAAGTGTTTCCAGTCTGGAGATAAGGTATTGGTTCTTTTCACGGTGCAAACGAACCATTTGCACGCTAAATTTCACAGTCCTTTTGAGATTATGTCTCAAGTTAATGATGTGGATTATGTGAGAAACTCTTCAGATTAAAGAAAGTCAATACAGCCTTGTCATATCAAACTATATTATGAGAAACTGTCCGATACTGTTGCGGTTAATAAGAATGAGACTGATCCCACTGGGAAGTTAATGGATGACTCATCTGATACTCATTTGAAACCCAATATCATTTCTGGCAGTCTATCAAACTTCACAATTCTGGAAAATATTGATGATAAATTAGCTCATTTACATTCAAGGCAGAGGTAGCATATGAAAGTTACTTTTAAAATATTGGCATTTATTTCCAGACGTTCCCAATAGAACCACAGTAGCTTCGCATGATGTCAATGTTGGAGATGCCAAACCTATACAGCAACATCCATATCGGTTGAACATGTACAAATGTGAACTTGCTGAGCAATAAATTAAATATATGTTACAGAACAATATTTTTAGACCTTCCAATTCGAGTTCGAGTTCACCTGGTCTTATGGTGCCTACATCAGGCGATGGTTATCGGTTTTGTACTGATTACAGGAAGCTGAACGCTGTAACAAAATAAGATGCGTATCCAATCCCTAGAGTGAATGATTGTGTGGACAAAGTCGGACAAGCAAATTTCCTGACAACGATTAGTTTGGAAAAAGGGTATTGGTGTGTTCCATTGATGGATAGAAGTAGAGAGATTTCTGCGTTTGTCACACGATCTGGGTTATATAAATATGATGTTCTTCCTTTTGCGATGAAGAATGCCCCAGGTACTTTCCAGCGAATGATTAATTAGATGATTCATGGGTTAAAAGATACAGGTGCCTATATTGATGATTTAGTTACAGGAAATGATACGTGGGAAGCACATATTACTGCGGTGGAGATCTATGTGAAAGGCCTTCAAGAGCAAACACAACTATTAACTCAGCTAAAAGTGAATTTGGTCATTACACTGTGACCTACCTTGGTTATGTTGCAGGCCCGGGATTCGTGAAGTAAAACGGTTTAAGAAATAAATCAAACTCCAGTTAAGCAACAGAGTTTGTTGTTACAGGAGTATAATATTTTGATAACTTTTACATAAAGGCAAAGATAATGTGATTACTGACTGCCTATCTAGATGCTGAATGTACAGTGTAATTTTTTTATGGAGTGGTATTTCAACATTAGTAACATTTCAGCTGTATATTAGTTTGCAATGTGCTGTATGATAATTCTATGAACATTACGTCCGTTGTAGATTTTATACATTTGTACTTATTTGTAAATAGTTATTAAAATTTTGTTCATAACAGAGCTAAAATATCCTTTTTTTCTGGAAGGAGGTGTTACATACCCCGTTGGTATCTTTAGACTGTATTATGATCATGATGTAATTGAGTATATTGTGAGCAAGATGTAATTGTCTTCTTATGGTGAGGTGTTCTATTTTCCCTCCAGTGTGAGGTCACATTGTTACGTACCCGTGACACGTGACAGTGGTACCCTGGAAGTTTATAGCTTGGAAGTTATAAATCGAGGAGAATCGATTTTCAACGGTGGATTGGTTACGATCTTATGTGATCCTCATTCGGA
The DNA here is from genome assembly GCF_048418815.1 of Hemitrygon akajei. Taxonomy (NCBI): domain Eukaryota; kingdom Metazoa; phylum Chordata; class Chondrichthyes; order Myliobatiformes; family Dasyatidae; genus Hemitrygon; species Hemitrygon akajei. The sequence goes on along the minus strand of NW_027331926.1, from coordinate 8,139,551 downwards.
AGGATTTCGTTGACTATTCTCGCTGTTAATCCCTGGGATGACCAGAAAGGATTTGAGAATAGTGTGGAAGAAGGTCAGTACTTTTAAGCCGTTATATTTTATAAAATTCTTCGTGGGAATGTTCGACGCCGGGGAATCGAAGGAGATCGACGTGGAAGAGAATTTACATCGCTCTAAAAAGTCTCTCCTTTTAAAAGTACTGTGAGCTTTTGAACTTTCGGCATATCGCTCTAAAGAACTGTTTTCTTTCGGCATACTGCTTTAAAGAACTGTTTTTTTTTTCAATACTGCTTTAAAGACTGTTTGGGACTGCAAAGCTATTAAGAACTGTTTGAGCAGCTGCCCAGCAGCTGAGTTCCGGTCATGTTTGAGTTTGTTTACTTTTGAGGGGGTTTGTTTTCAGTGTTTAATAAACGTGTTATTTGTTATAAAAACCCTTGCCTAACTCATCTATATTTATTGTTGCCTGAATACGTAACATTGTTTATGGGGGCTGCGTCCGGAATTGGATCGTTTGAGTTTAACGTGCTTTTTGAATTTTGAATCGGTGTTTTGGTAACGGGGATTGCTCGATTTTTTTTTTTGTTTGTTTGGCTTGTGAGTGGTATTCGGCAACGATGAATATTGATGAGTTTCTGGATTCGCCAGACGCGGATTTGTTAGCGAAGGCGAAAAAAACTGAAGTATCTGAGATTGCTAAGAGATTGCAACTTAAATGTATTTTGGCGACTACATCAAAAGCTGTAATACAGAGAAAAATCGCATCACATTTTGTGGCTTCGGGTGATTTTGATGAATCGATTTTAGAATCGTTTCCAATAAGTAATCTGGAGATGCAGTTGCAAATTGAACAAATGAAGTTGGAACAAAGTAAAGCAGAGTTGGAGCGTTATAAATTGGAATCTGACCAGAAAAAGAGAGAGTTTGAATATGCAATGGAGAATTTAAGGTCTGAGAATCAGTCTTCTGATTCTAGAAAACCGTTTGTTGCTAGCCAAGAAATTAAATTGGTCCCTCCATTTAGTGAAACAGAAGTGGAAAGATATTTTCAACATTTTGAAACTATTGCTGGGATGTCAGAGTGGCCGAAAGATAAATGGTCAGTGTTGTTACAGAGTGTGATTAAAGGCAAAACACTACAAGTTTACACAGCTTTAACTGCTGCGCAAGCATTAAATTATGATATTGTGAAAACAAATAATCTCAAAGCATATGAATTAGTCCCAGAAGCTTATAGGGAAAGATTCAGGAGTTTGAAAAAGTCTGTGGAAAAGACTTATGTGGAATTTGCCTATGATAAAGCTATGTGTTTTGAGAGATGGGTTTCTTCTAAAAATGTAAATGAGGACTATGATACATTGAGAGAGCTGATTTTAATGGAGGAATTTAAAACAAGCATACCTGTTGAAGTAAGGACCTACTTAAATGAGAGGGATACTGATAAATTGCAGGACTGTGCTAGATTAGCTGATGAGTATGTTTTAATCCATAAGAATAAATTTCCTGAGGGTAGAATTTTTAAGAGGAAAAATAATATGGAGACTCAAGGTAAATCAGAAATTAAATCAGAGGTTAATGAGAGAGGTAGGGAGGAAGGAAAACTTGTGAAGGAAAGAGAGTTTGGTCTTATTTGTAACTATTGTAAGAAGCTTGGCCATGTAATAGCTAACTGTTTCAAATTGAAAAAGAAAGAGAAGGAAGCAGTTCCAGATGCTTGTGTGCAACATACTGAAGCACCTGTAAAGTTACAGGGTTTGGTAAACACAAATGAGGATTTGTTAGAGTCTGACCAAGTTAGAAAGGGATATGATCATTTTATAACTGAAGGGTTTGTATACTTGAAAGAAGGATCTACTCTGGTGCCAATAAAAATTCTTAGTGATACTGGAGCTTCTCAATCACTGATGTTAGATAGTGTGTTGAAGTTTAATGAAGAGAGTGATACTGGTGAGGTAAATTACATAAGATGTGTTGGAAGTGATTTTTATGCCTGTACATTTACATAAAGTAAATTTAAAGTCAGGGTTAGTTACAGGATTTGTTAAAGTAGGATTACAGCATAGCTTACCTGTGAAGGGTATTTCTTTGTTGTTAGGTAATGACTTGGCAGGTGGACAAGTTTTTCCTGAAGTGCATTTGCCAATGGAGTCAGAGGAACCAGAGATGAATTCGAACACAGATTCTTCCTGTGTTCTGACTAGAGCTATGGCTAAAAAAATTGACGTGCAGAATGAGGTTGTTACTCATGACTGTTCGACTCAGGATTTGAGTTTTGAGGATGTGTCAGAGACTTTCTTACCTTCGTTGTTTGAACAAGATTCTGGGAGTAAGTCTGACTATGAAGATTTATCTCTGTCTCAGAAGGAGATGATAGCAGAGCAGAATAGAGATCCTGAGATTATAAAATTAAGGGAACAAGCTTTACTAGGTAGTGAAATTGAGAAGGTGTCAGTAGGATATTATTTGGAAAAAGGAGTGTTGATGAGGAAGTGGAGGTCGCCTACAATTCCTGAAAGTGAGGAATGGAATGTTGTTTATCAGGTAGTTGTTCCTAAAGTTTATCGGAATGAGATTTTGACTTTAGCTCATAGTGTGCCTTTAGGTGGACATCAAGGGGTAAGGAAAACTGTGGACAAGATTTTAAAACATTTTTACTGGCCTGGTTTAAGAAAAGATGTGGCGATGTTTTGTAAGACGTGCCATACTTGACAAATTGTGGGTAAACCAAATCAGGTTACACCAGTAGCTCCATTACAACCTATTCCAGCATTCGGTGAACCGTTTTCTAAAGTTATTGTAGATTGTGTTGGTCCATTACCAAAGACAAAAACTGGTTATCAGTATTTGTTGACTATCATGTGTACTTCGTCTAGGTTTCCAGAGGCAGTACCACTTAGGAATATAAAAGCTAAAACTGTGACGAAGGCTCTTATAAAATTCTTTACTTATTTTGGATTGCCTAAGGAAATACAAACTGATCAAGGTAGTAATTTTATGTCTGGATTGTTTCAACAGATAGTTTATAAATTGGGAGCTAAGCAAATCACTTCGTCTGCATACCATCCAGAATCGCAAGGTGCCTTGGAGAGGTTTCATTCTACTCTCAAGAATATGATTAGGACATATTGTGTGGAAAATGAAAGTGACTGGGATGAGAGTATAAACTTACTTATATTTGCAGTAAGGGAATCGGTACAGGAATCCTTAGGTTTTAGTCCATTTGAACTTGTGTTTGGGCATAGAGTTAGAGGACCTTTAGCTTTATTGAAGGAACAGTGGATTAGTAAGGAAGTGCATACTAATTTGTTGGACTATGTTTTGAAATTTAAGGACAGGTTACATAAAGCTTGTAGTTTAGCTAGGGAAAATTTAAAGTTGGCTCAGGAGAAAATGAAAACTTGGTATGATAAGGAAGCTAGGATGAGGATGTTTAAGCCTGGAGATAAGGTTTTGGTTCTTTTCCCAGTGCAGACAAATCCTTTACAAGCTAGATTTCATGGTCCTTGCCACATAAATATGATTAAACCATATTTTGAGAAACAATCTGATACTGTGACTGTTGTGGTTAGTGAGAATGAGTTTGATTTAACTGGGAATATGATAGATGATTCATCTGACTTTCATTCCAAATCTAACATTGTTTCTGTTAGGTTACCTAATTCGACCATTCTGGAAAATCTGGATGAGAAATTAGCACATTTACAGCTAGAGCAGAAACAACAGATGAAGGAATTGATTTTTAAGTATAAGAATTTGTTTCCAGATGTTCCGAGAAGGACTACTATAGCTTCACATGATGTAGATGTTGGAGATGCCAAACCTATTAAACAACATCCATATAGGATGAACATGGAAAAATGTGAACTTGCTGAGAAAGAAATTGAATACATGTTAGAGAATGATATTATTAGACATTCTAACTCGAATTGGAGTTCGCCATGTTTTATGGTGCCAAAACCTGATGGTAGTATTAGGTTTTGTACAGACTATAGGAAGGTGAATGCTGTAACAAAAACAGATGCATATCCAATTCCTAGAGTAGATGATTGTGTAGATAAGGTTGGAAAAGCAAAGTTCCTTACAAAGATTGATTTATTGAAAGGGTATTGGTGTGTTCCATTAACGGACAGAGGTAGAGAGATTTCTGCATTTGTAACTCCATTTGGGTATTATGAGTATAATGTTCTTCCATTTGGGATGAAGAATGCCACAGGTACTTTCCAGAGGATGATTAATTCTGTGATTCAGGGATTGAAAGATACTAATGCTTATATTGATGATTTAGTGACAGGAAATGATACTTGGGAAGCACACATAATTGCGGGGGAGAAATTGTTTGAAAAGCTTTCAAAAGCTAACTTGACTATTAATTTCGCCAAGAGTGAATTTGGACATGCCACTGTGACTTACCTTGGTTATGTTGTAGGTCAAGGTAAGGTAGCTCCTGTTCAGGCAAAAGTTCAGGCAATTTTAGAGATTCCCACTCCGACGGGGAAAAAAACTCTCAGAAGATTTTTGGGAATGGTAGGATATTATCGAAAATTTTGTAAGAATTTTGCTAATGTTGCCCTTCCATTAACTAATCTTCTGCAGAAGAATGTAAAGTTTGTGTGGACAGTGCCTTGTCAGGAAGCATTTGAAAAATTGAAAACAATGATATGTCAACAACCTGTGCTTAAGGCACCTGACTTTGAAAAACCTTTTTCATTAGCTGTAGATGCTAGTGATGAAGCTGCGGGAGCAGTATTGATGCAAAGGAATGAGGGTGATGAGGTTGATCATCCAGTAGCTTACTTTTCTAAGAAATTTAATAAGCATCAAAGAAACTATTCAACAATAGAGAAAGAATTGTTATCTCTTGTTTTGGCTTTAGAATATTTTGAGGTATATGTTGGTACAACTCAAAAACCACTTATTGTTTACACTGATCATAATCCATTAGTTTTACTGAGTAAGATGAAAAACAAAAACAGAAGATTATTAAATTGGAGTTTGATGTTACAGGAGTACAATATTGTGATAACTCATATTAAAGGTAAAGATAATGTGGTTGCTGATTGTCTATCTCGATGTTGAATGTACAATGTAATATTTTTTTATTTGGAGTGTTTTTTTTTATTGTAACACTCCTACTGTATTGTATATTGTGTATGTTATATAATTTATACTTTTGTTTTTCTTGTAAGTGATTGTTAAAATTTTTGTTCTTGTCAGACCAAAAATGTTTTTTTTGGAGGGAGGTGTTACGTACCCGTGACACGTGACAGTGGTACCCTTGTCACGTGACTGGGGTTGAAGTTATACTGGACTTGAGGTAATGGTGGAGTGATGTCATTTTCCCGCCAGTAGAGGTCATGTGACAGGTTTTTTTTACAGGGTATAAAAGGAAGACCCACCCTGTCAGGTGGGGCAGTTCGTGGCGGAATTTGCCAAGATGACTTCATGTCCCTGCGTGATTTAATGTGATGACACAGTTTAGTTAAAAATGAAGTTCTATATAATGCCTAAAGTTTAAAAGGTCATTGCCAACGGTTTCTTTGCTGGTGGAGAGTGAAGAAAAGCTTGGAAGTTATAAATCGAGGAGAATCGATTTTCAACGGTGGATTGGTTACGACCTTATGTGATCCTCATTCGGAAGGATTTCATTGACTATTCTCGCTGTTAATCCCTGGGATGACCAGAAAGGATTGGAGAATAGTGTGGAAGAAGGTCAGTACTTTTAAGCCGTTATATTTTATAAAATTCTTCGTGGGAAAGTTCAACGCCGGGGAATCGAAGGACATCGACGTGGAAGAGAATTTACATCGCTCTAAAAAGTCTCTCCTTTTAAAAGTACTGTGAGCTTTTGAACTTTCGGCATATCGCTCTAAAAAACTGTTTTCTTTAGGCATACCGCTTTAAAGAACTGTTTTTTTTCAATACTGCTTTAAAGACTGTTTGGGACTGCAAAGCTATTAAGAACTGTTTGAGCAGCTGCCCAGAAGCTGAGTTCCGGTCATGTTTGAGTTTGTTTACTTTTGAGGGGGTTTGTTTTCAGTGTTATTTGTTATAAAAACCCTTGCCTAACTCATCTATATTTATTGTTGCCTGAATACGTAACAACATGATGTAATTTTCCCGCCGGTGTGTGGTCACATGATGTAATGTTCCATCAGGTAAATAAGGGAAAACCGCTGTGTGAGACAGTTAGTTCGGGGTAGATCATTAGTTAGTTTTGCCGCGTATTCGTCTCAGGACGCAGTTTCGTTTTTAAAGTGGAGTTTCTTCTATCTACTGTAACGAAAAACTTTTGTATCGGCAGTTTCGTCAATCACTGCCGTTTGTATTTTATTGCGTCTTGGATTTATCCTTACAGTCGATATAGAGAACTTTACCGAAATATGGGAACAAGAAGGATCGAGTAATGTTGATGACTTTTGGCGGTTTTATGAAGGATCGACCTTATTGAATCTTCATTCATGAATAGTGTTCTGCACCTGAGTTAACCCCTGCAAGATCAGGAAGGTTTGTGCAGCGTTCATACTCTAGCAGAAAGGTCTGTTCATTTAAGTCGTTTTATTTCCTTTGTCATAAATCCTTTGGACAAGACATCTCTCGACTGTGATTAACAGATTCGTCAGTGTCTTCGGAGAATTTGTTGCAGTAAAGTCTCTCCTTACTGACTGTATAAATCACTTGGACTTTGGAATTTATCTCCTTAAGACGGTGTTTGAATTTAAGCTTTTAAGAACTATTCCAGAGTTTGGCTGTTTGTTAAATTGCCAGAAAGCAGTTAATTTCCGATTAAGTTAGTCGTTTGTTTACTTTTCTCTTCTTTTTCATAAATGCTTATGTTTGTTTATAAAACCTGATTCAAATCTATATTCATTGTTACCGGCTGCAGTCAATAAAATTGGGGGCTCGCCCGGGATAATTCAAAATGTACTTTGATTGTTTACTTATCAATCTGATTTGGAAACGTGAAATTCACGATGATTTTTCTTTCCCATTATCGTGTGTTTGATATTTCGCTGCAATAGATAATGAGGACTTTCTAGCAGAGCCAGATACGGAGTTATTAGCGAAGACAAAATAGGATGATCCATCCGAGATTGCTAGAAGGTTGGACTTTATGGAATTTCGAAAGTTTCAACAAAGGCATAAATTCAGGGAAAAACGCGTCACAGTATGTAGAGTTCGATGATTTTGTTGAAGAAGTGTTCGATATATTTCCAATAATTAATTTAGAGATGCTGCTACATATGGAACAAATGTAGATTGAACAATGTAAAGCGGACACGGAATGATGTCGGTTAGAATATCAAAATAAAAGGGCAGAATTTGAAGCTAGGAAATCAGATAGAAAGAGGGAATTTGAGCTAACAATAGAGAAATTGGGACCCGCGGATAAGGCGTGTTGTTCTAAGGAGCAATTTGTTGCGAGTGGGAAGGTTATATTGGCTAGTCCATTCAAAGAGGCAATAAATGATAAATATTTCAGCATTTTAAATGGTTGTTCTGATTTCACAGTGGCCAAAAGATAAATGGTCAGTGATGTTCTAAAGTGTAATTAAATGTAAAGCACCACAAGACTATACAGCTTTAACTGCTGAGCAAGCACTGGATTATGATAATGTAAATCAGCATATACTGAAAGCGTACGAACTGATTCCAGAAACTTATGAAGAAAGATTCAGAAATTTGAAGAATACGGTGGAATCTGCATACGATAAATCTGTGTGATTTGACAGATGGCTTTCCTCTAAAAATGTGAATGGGAAATATGAACACTTGAAAGAGTTGAGCTTAATGAATGAATTTAAAAAGGTGCATCCCTGTTGAAGTAACAGCATACTTAATGAGAGGTTCACTGCTACATTTCCGAAGACTGCTAAATTAGCAGTTGTGTATGATTTAATCCATAAGAACAATTTTGCCCAGGGTAGAACGTTTAAAAGGAAAAATAGCACTGAGAATCTAAGTAAATCCGAAATTAAATTAGAAGTTAGGGAGAAAGGTAAGGATGAAGGGAAACATGTGAATGCAAGACGATTTGGTTCTATTCGTAATTATAGTAAGAAACCTGCCCACGTAATAGCGAACAGTTTCCGACAGCAGAAGGAGGAGAAGCTGGCAGTCCCAGATGCTTGCATGCAAATATTGAAAAACCTGTAAATTCCCGGAGTTCGGCAAATACAAATGAAGCTTTTTCTGAATCTGACGAAGTTAAGAGTGGATATGATCTTTTTATAATGGAAGGATTTGTATCCTTGAAAGAGGGTCCAATCCCTTAGGGATACTGGAGCTTTTCAGTAACCTATGTTAGAGAGTGTGCTATACTTTAGCGAATAAGCTGACTCTGATAAGGTAAACTATAAATGACGTGTTGGGAGTGTCCTTATGCCTGTACATTTGCATAGGGTAAATTTAAGGTCAGGGTTAGTAACAGAATATATTAAAGTAGGACTACAACCCGGTTTATCCGTGAATGATATTTCTCTATTTTTAGGGAATGACTTGCCAGATGGATTTTCTGTAGTGCTTCTGACGATTACGCCCATCACTGATGAATCAAAAATAGGTTTTAACATGGATCAACCTGTGTTGACACCCGAGCTTTGGCCAAAAACATGGATGAGGAGGATGGGTTGAAGCAGGATGGGTCTGCTACCCATAACTTTTCAACTCGGGATTCGAACTTTGAGGATGAGGCAGAAACTGTCTTAACTTCATTCTTTGATCAAAACTCTTGCAGAAAATTTGACCATAAACATTTGTCTCTATCTTGGAAGGAGATAATAGCAGAGCAGAGTAGAGACCCTGACATTATCACCTTAAAAGAGCAAGTTTTACAGATAGTGAAATTGAAAAGGTGCCAGTACGATATAATTTTAAGAGTGGAGTCTTTATGAAACTAGAGATAACCTACAATTCCTGCAACTGAGAAATTGGAAGTTATTGACAAGGTAGTAGTTTCTAACGTTTATCAGAAAGAGATTTTAACTTTGAGTCATTGTATGCCCTTGGGTGGACATCAAAGTGTGAAGAAAACTGTGAACAAGGATTCTAAACATTTTTACTGGCCTGGTTTGAGAAAGGATATGGTGACATTTTCCCGAACTTGTTATACTTGTCAGCTTGTGTGTAAAGCTAATCGAGTTATTCCAATAGCCCCACTGCAACCTATCCCTAAATTCAATTAATCGTTCTCCAAAATTATTGTAGATTGTGTAGGCCCTTTGCCAAAAACTACAACTGGTCATCAGTATTTGCTGATCCTCATGTGCACAGCGTCTAGATTTCCAGAGCAAATACCATTGAAGAATATAACGAGTAAAACTGTAATAAATGCTCTTATAACTATTTCTAATTATTTATGTTGCCGGAGGAAATACAATCTGAACAAGATAGTATTTTTTATGTCTGGATTATTCCAGCAGGTAGTTTACAAACTGGGTGCTAAACAGTTTACCTCGTCTGCTTAACATGCAGAATAGCAAGGAGCCTTGGAGAGGTTCCATTCTACTCTTAAAACCATGATTAGGACGTATTTCGTGGAAAATGAAAAGGATTCGGATGAGGGTATACATTTAGTTTATTTGCAGTATTGGAGTCAGTGCAGGATTCCTTAGGTTTTAGTCACTTGCACTTGTCTTTGGGTATAAAGTTCTGGGGAATTTGACCTTCTTAAAAAAATGGATTAGAGAAGAGGTCAAAACAAATCTGCTGAATTATGTTTTGAACTAGAAGGATAAATTGCGCAAAGATTGTAGCTTAGGCAGGGAAAATTTAAAATCGGCTCAGGAGAAAATGTAAACCTGGTATGATAAGAAAGCTAAAAATGAGGTCATTTCAGAGTGGAGATAAGGTGTTAATTCTTTTCCCGGTGCAAAGGAAGCATTTCCAAGCGAAATGTCATGGTCTATATTAGAGTATATCTAATATTAATGATGTGGAGTATGTGATAAGAACTTCAGAACGAAGGAAGTCAACAAAGCTTTGTCATATAAATATGATAAAACTGTATTATGAGAAACAGTCCGCGACTGTGACTGCTGCGGTTAAGAATCAAAACACAAAAATGCAACTGCAGATCCTGTGGATCGAAGAACGCAGGAAGAACTCAGCGGTTCAGGCAGCATCGGTGAGAAAAGAGCAGCCGACGTTTCGGGCCGAGCCCCTTCATCAGGAATGCGAGGGGGAAAGAGGGCCGAAGCCCAGTAATAGAGATAGGGGAGGGGGAAGGGCTCGAGGCGCCAGGTGGAAAACCAATCAGAGGAAAGATAAAGGGGGGAGGGGTTAAGCATGAAAGAACTGTAGAGATAAAGGAGCAGAAATTTGAAAGGGGAGAGAGGCAGAGAGGGTCCTGGGATAAGGGGAGGGGTCGGTGGAGGGAATTACCGGAAATTGGACTGATCGCACTGGGAAGTTAACGGACGATTCATTTGAAACTCATTTTGAACCCAATATTATTTCTGACAGATTACCAAACTCAATGATTCTCGAAAATATTGTTCAGAAATTAGCTCATTTACAGTCAGAGCAGAGGCAACAGATTAAGCAGTTGCTTTTAAAGTATAGGGATTTTTTCGGGACGTTCCTAAAAGATCCAGAGTAGCTTCACCTGATGTAGATGTTGCAGAAGCCAAACCCATAAAGACATATCCATATCGGATGAACAGGGCAAAATGTGAACTTGCTGAGGAAGAATTTAAATATAGGCAGAAGAATAATATTATTAGACCTTCTAATTCGAGTTGTAGTTCACCTTGTCTTACGTTGTTTACGTCAGGCAGTTTTGTACTGACTACAGGAAGGTGAACGCTGTGAGGATTACATTCCTGGACTTCTCTAGTGCCTTTAACACCATCCAGCCCAAGATCCTAAGGCACAAACTAACGGAGATGGGAGTAGACTCTCGCATGGTGGATTGGATAGTGGACTACTTGACAGATAGACCTCAGTATGTGCGGCTGGGAGACTGTAGGTCTGACACGGTGGTCAGCAGCACAGGAGCGCCGCAGGGGACCGTGCTCTCTCCGGTCCTGTTCACCCTGTACACATCAGACTTCCAATATAACTCGGAGTCCTGCCATGTGCAGAAGTTCGCTGACGACACGGCCATAGTGGGGTGTGTCAGGAATGGACAGGAGGAGGAGTATAGGAAACTGGTACAGGACTTTGTGATATGGTGCAACTCAAACTACCTGCGTCTCCATATCACCAAGACCAAGGAGATGGTGGTGGACTTTAGGAGATCTGGGCCTCATATGGAGCCAGTGATCATTAATGGAGAATGTGTGGAGCAGGTTAAGACCTACAAGTATCTGGGAGTACAGTTAGACGAGAAGCTAGACTGGACTGCCAACACAGATGCCTTGTGCAGGAAGGCACAGAGTCGACTGTACTTCCTTAGAAGGTTGGCGTCATTCAATGTCTGTAGTGAGATGCTGAAGATGTTCTATAGGTCAGTTGTGGAGAGCGCCCTCTTCTTTCTGGTGGCGTGTTGGGGAGGCAGCATTAAGAAGAGGGACGCCTCACGTCTTAATAAGCTGGTAAGGAAGGCGGGCTCTGTCGTGGGCAAAGTACTGGAGAGTATAACATCGGTAGCTGAGCGAAGGGTGCTGAGTAGGCTACGGTCAATTATGGAAAACCCTGAACATCCTCTACATAGCACCATCCAGAGACAGAGAAGCAGTTTCAGCGACAGGTTGCTATCGATGCAATGCTCCTTAGACAGGATGAAGAGGTCAATACTCCCCAATGCCATTCGGCTTTACAATTCAACCGCCAGGAGTAAGATATGTTAAAGTGCCGCGGTTGATTGTATTTAATGTATTTAAGTAAACTACTTAAGAACTTTTTAAAAGCTATTATTAATGCTTTTTGAGAGAGTGATTTAGATGCATATCATATTTTTACTGAGTTAAGTATTGTATGTAATTAGTTTTTCTACAACAAGTGTATGGGAAATTGGAAAAAATGTTGAATTTCCCCATGGGGATGAATAAAGTATCTATCTAATCTAATCTAATCTAATATAATAACAGAAACACATGAGTATCCTATCCCCTGAGTGGTTAATTATGTGGACAAAGTCGGACAAGTCAGGTTCCTTACAAAGATTGATTTGTTGAAAGGTTATTGGTGAGTTCCATTGACGGATAGTGGTAGAGAGATTTCGGCATTTGTTACCTCATCTGGATTAACTGAATATAATATTCTGCCTTTTGGGTTAAAGGATGTCCTATGTACTTTCCAGCGGATGATTCATTATATGATTTATGGGTTAAAAGTTACAGATGTCTTTATTATTGCTTTCGTTAAAGCAAATGATACTTGGGAAGCACATATTACTGCGGTGGAGTATTTGAAAGAAATTTGAAAGGCTTTCAAAAGCTAACTAAACTATTAAGTTGTAAATTAAAAGTGAATTTGATCATGCCACTGTGACCTACCTTGGTTATGTTGAAGTTCCGGGCTTGGTTTAGGAAAATTGTTATGGAATTTAATCAAACTCAACTTCAGCAACAGATATTGATGGTACAGGAGTAAAATATTTTGATAACTCACATTAATGGAAAAGGCAATGTGACTGCTGACTGTCTATCTAGATGTTAAATATACAATTTCTTTACGGAGTGACATTTAAAAAAATGCTGCATTCCTAATATATATTGGTTACTAATGTGCCGTATGATAAATCTATGTATATTGAGTATGTTGTAGATTTTTTACCTTTGTAATTTTTTTAAATAAAATCTGACTGAATTCTATATTCATTGCTGCAGGCCACATAATATAAATTGGGGGCTCGTCCGGGATATTGAATATTTTTGTATAAGTGATTGTGGAATTAATAATCTGACTTGGAAAAATGAAATATCGGATTTATTTTGTTTTATTAGTTCGTGGTGCTATTTGACAGCAATTAATATTGACAACTTTCTGACATAGCCATTCCGGAGATATGTGAGGAGTCAAAATAGGGTGATTCATTCGGAATGCTAGACGGTGCGACCTTAAAGGAATTTCGAAGGTTATAACAATGCCAGTAATTCAGGGTAAAACGCTTCACACTATGTAGAGTGGTGTGGTTTCGGTGAAAAAAAAGTTCAATAGGTTTCCTGTAGGTAAGCTGGAGATGCTGTTACATATCGAACTAATGATGTCAGAGCAATGTAAATCGGACATGGAATGATGTCGATTAGAAAATGAATGTAAAAGGAGAGAATTTGAAGCTAGAGAACAGATAGAAAGAGTGAGTTTGAGCTAACGATAGAGGAATTGAGTTACGAACATAAGGCGACTAGTTCTAGGTAACAGTTTGTTACTAGTCGGGGGGTTATATTGGCTCCTGCATTCAATGAGGCATAAATAGGTGAATATTTTCAGCATTTCCAAACTGTTGCTCAGATTACACAGCGGCCGAAAGATACATGGCGAGTGATGTTATGAAGTGTAATTAAATGTAAAGCACAACAAGTTTTAACTGCTGAGCAACACTGGATTATGATATTGTGAAGCAGTATATACTCAAAGCGTACGACCTGATTCCAGAAGCTTTTAATGAAAATTTGAAGAATTCCATGTAAAAACTTTGGTGGAATCTGCCTACGATAAATCTGTGTGTTTTGCCAGATGGGTTTTCTCTAAAAATGTGAATGGGAAATATGAAAACTTAAAAGAGTTGATTTTAATGAAGGAATTTAAAAGCTGCATTCCTGTTGAAGTAAGAGCATATTAATAAGTGGGTCACTGCTTCATTTCAGGAGTCTGGTAAATTGGCAGATCAGTATTCTTCAATCCATAAGTGTAAATTTGCTCTGGGTAGAACGTTTAACAGGTAAAATAGCACACAGTAAACTTGAAATTAAATCAGAAGTTAGGGAGAAAGATAACGAAGATGGGAAACATGTGATGGCAAAAAAATTTGGTCCTATTTGTATTTTAGAAAGAACCCTGCCGACGTAATAGCTAACTGTTTCCGACTGAAGAAAAAGGAGAAGATGGCAGTCCCAGCTGCTTGCGTTCAAATATTGAAAAGCCTGTAAATCCACAGTGTTCGAGAAATACAAATGAAGCTTTCTCAATGTCTGATAAAGTTAAGAGGGGATATGATCTTTTTTATAACCTAAGGATTTGTATCCATAAAAGAGGGATCCACTCCGGTGCCAATAAAAATCCTTAGAGATACTGGAAATTCTCGGGCACTTACGTTGGACAGTGTTCTAAAATTTAGTGATGAGGCTGACACTAGTAAGGTAAACTATATACCAGATATTGGGAGTGTACGCTGTGCATTTGAATAGTATAAATTAAAGGTCAGGGTTAGTTACAGGACCCATTAAAGTATGACTACAACCCAGTTTACCGGTGAACGATGTTTCTCTATTCTGAGGGACTGAATTAGCAGATGGACAAGTTTTCTCTTGAACTGATTTTGACGATTAAGCCTATCTCTGATGAAGCAAAGATAGGTTCAACATGGCTTCCTCCTATGTTGTAACCCGAGGTATGCAAACAAAAGATGGCTGAGGAGGATGGATCTGCTAACCATAACCGTTCAACTCGGGATTCGGATTTTGAGATTCAGTCAGAAACTTGCTTAAGTTCATTGTTTGATCAAAACTCTTGTAATCAGTCGGACCAGGAAGATCTGTCTCTGTCTCGGAAGGAGATGATAGCAGAACAGAGTTGAGAACCTGAGATTATCACATTAAAAGAACAACTCTTGCAGTTAACGAAATTGATAATGTGTTAGTGGGATATCATTTTAAGAGTGGAGTGTTAATGAGGAACTGGAGATCACCCACAATTCCTGGAACTGAGGATTGGGAAGTTATTTAACAGGTAATAGTTACTAAAGTTTATCGGAATCAGATTTTAAATTCGGCTCATAGTATGCCCTTGGGTGGACATCAAGGTGTGAAGAAAACTGTGAACAAGGTTTCTAAACATTTTTTCTAGCCTCTTTTGAGAAGAGATGGTGCGACATTTTGCCGGACATGTCACACTTGACGGATTGTGTGCAAACATAAACAAGCTATTCCAGTGGCCCCAGTGCAACCTATTCCTGCATTTAGTGAACCGTTTTCTAAAATTATTGTAGGTAGTGTAGGCCCATTGCCATAAAACTAAAACTGGCCATCAATATTTGCTGACCCTCACGTGCACAGCGTCTGGGGTTCCAGAGGCAATAACACTCAGGAATATAACGGCTAAAGCTGTAATAAAGACTCTTATTTTTTTTTTTTACTTATTTTGTGTTGCCGACGGAAAGACAATCTGATAAAGGAAGTAATTTTACGTCTGGATTGTTCCCAGCAGATAGTATATAAAGCGGGAACTAAGCAGTTTACCTCGTCTTCATAACATCCAGAATGGCAAGGAACCTTGGAGAGGTTCCAACCTACCCTCAGAACCATGATTAGGATGTATTGTGTGGAAAATGAAAAGGATTGGGATGAGGGCGTATATTTACTTTTATTTGCAGAACGAGAGTCAGTTCAGGGTTCCTAAGGTTTTAGTCATTTTGAACTTGTGTTTGGGAATAGAGTTAGAGGATCTTTGGCCTTATTAAAAGAAAAATGGATTCAGAAAGTGGAACAGACTAATTTGCTGGGTTTTGTTTTGAAATGTAAGGATAAATTGCGCAAAGCTTGTAGTTGAGCCAGGGAGAATTTAAAATCGTCTCAGGCGAAAATACAAAACCTGGACTGATAAGGAATCTAGAATGAGTTAATTTCATCCTGCAGATAAGGAGTTGGTTTACAAGCTGAATTTCATGTTCCTTTTCAGATTATATCTGACATTAGTGATGTGCATTATGTGACAAAAACTCCAGATCGAAGAAAATAAACACAGCTTTGTCATATATATGTGATAAAACCATATTAGGATAAAACAGTGCGATACTGTGACTGTTGAGCTTAATAAGAGTGAGTCCGAACCCACTGGGAAGTTAATGCATGATTCATCTGAAACTAAGTTTTAAATCCAATGTTATTTCTGCCAGATTACCAGACTGAACAACTCTGGAAAATATTGATGGGTTAAAAGATACAGGTGCTTGTGTTACAGGGAACGATACTTGGGAACCAAACATTACTTCGGTGGAGAAACTAGGTGAAAGGCTTTCAAAATCTACCTTACCTGTTAACTTAGCTAAAAGTGAATTGGTCATACCACTGTCACTCACCTTGGTTATGTTGTAGGTCCGGGCTTGGTTAAGGAATATGATTAACGAGATAGATCAAACTCCATTTCAGCTACATAGTTTGATGTTACAGGAGTATAGTATTTTGATAACTCATATCAAAGGAAAAGTTGAAATGATTGCTGACTGTCTATCCAGATGTTGAATGCACAATGTAATGTTTTTACGGAGTAGTATTTTTATATTTGTAACATTCCTACTGTATATTAGTTTGCAAGTTGTCGTATGAAAATTCTATGTTATAGATAATATAAATTTGTATTTTATTTTTAATCAGTAGTTAAAATGTTGTTCATAAAAGAGCAAAGATTTCCTTTTTTTGCAGGGAGGTGCTACATACACCGTGGGTATTTTTGACTGTGTTATGACCATTATGTAATTGAGAATTCTGTGAACATGATGTGATTGTCTTGTGATGGTTGTTGATGTGATTTTCCCGTCAGTGTTAGATCACATGATGTAATTTTCCCGCAAGTGGGTGGTCACATTATGTTATTATCCAACAGGTAAATTAGTGGAAACCCCTGCTGTAACGCAGTTAGCTCGGGGTAGATCGTTAGTTATTTTTGCCGCGTATTCGTCTCCGGACACAGTTTCGTTATTAATGTGGAGTTTTTGCTTTCTATTTTAAGAAATAGAAAGTTTCGGCAGTTTCGCCAATTGCTGCCGGTTGTAGATTGTTGCATCTTTGATTTAAGTTGGTGTCTTTCGGCGGTTTTATGAAGGATCGACCTTAAGGAATTTTCGTTCAGAAATAGCGATCTGC
This sequence comes from Hemitrygon akajei, assembly GCF_048418815.1. Classification (NCBI taxonomy): domain Eukaryota; kingdom Metazoa; phylum Chordata; class Chondrichthyes; order Myliobatiformes; family Dasyatidae; genus Hemitrygon; species Hemitrygon akajei. The sequence goes on along the minus strand of NW_027331926.1, from coordinate 8,122,587 downwards.
AGCTGACGTAGCCCCTACAAGATCAGGAAGATTTGTGCAGTGTTCACTTTCCAGCAGCAAAAAGGTCATTTCGTTTAAACCGTTTTATTTACTTCGCCGAGAATCCTTTGGACAAGGCATCTGCCGACTGTTTAATAGACTCGCAGTTTCTTCGGAGAAATTGTTGCAGTAAAATCTGTACTTACTGACTCTATAAATCACTTGGACTTGGACTTTCGAATTTACCACGTGTTTGAATTTAAGACTTAAAGAAATAATCCAGAGTCTGGTTGTTTGTTAAATTGCCATATAGCAGTTAATTACCATTCAAGTTAGTCGTTTGTGTACTTTCCAATATTTTGAGCAGTGTTTATTTAATGTTTATGTTTGTTGATAACAGCTGATTCAATTTTCTATTCATTGTCGCCGGCACAGATTTAAAAATGGGGGCTCGTCCGGGATATCTTCATAATGCTTATAAGAGATTGTTTAATTATCAACCTGAATGGCAAAAGTGAAGCACCCGATTTGTTTTGTCTCACTGTTCTGTTCATTGGTATCTGAGGCTGGCCCAGATGCTTGTGTGCAAATATTGAAAGACCTGTAAATCCACTAGTTCAAGAAATTTAAACGAAGCTTTGTCAAAGCCTGACAAAATTAAGAGGGGATATCGTCATTTTATAACCGAAGCATTTGTATCCTTTAAAGAGGGATCTACTCAGTTGCCAGAAAAAAAATCCTTAGTGATACTGCAGCTTCTGAATCACTTATGTTAGTGTACTAAAATTTAGTGATGAGGCTGACACTGGTGAGGTAAACTATATACGAGTTGTTGGGAGTGCCCTTATGCCTACAAATTTGCATAGTGCAAATTAAAGGTCAGGGTTAGTTACAGGACCTATTAAACTAGGACTACGACCCGGTTTACCAGCCGGTTTAGTTTTTTGCTGTGTAATTTGCAAACATGTTACAAATTAGTTCCATGAAATAACAGACAGCAAACGGTTAGAAGGATTATATTTATGAATCTTAACTTAACTAAGGGGTTAGAAATGAGGAACAAAAAGAAGAAAGCCCATTTTAATTAAACAGTCAAATATGAAAAAGTTGGAGCTAATCTTGAACTTCCTTATCACTCGCGTGCTGGTCCCTTGGACAATGTGAAAGCACACACCACCCACGAACGTCGCTCGCAATCCATCTCGAACAAACTGGTCTCCCACTCGAATAGATCCTATGATCTGTTCTCCCGGCGTCTTCTTTCCTTATCTCCCACAGTCTTCCTTCGTCATCTCCCGCCGAACCGAAAAAAAAAACAACCTTGGTGTCCCCCGCCAAGTAAAGCTGTCCCGAAATTTCTCGTAGCAATTCGATCACACGCGTTAATTATCTTCAACTGTAACCCAAACAGGTTGCCAGCAGAACAGAATGCTTGAACGAACAGCTAAATGAAATACCTAAAAAATGTCAGTAAATGTATGAGGCAGGGAATTGGAGTACTTGATCATCATTGTGCCTTGAATTTTGAACTGAGAACAGAATCACACACAAAATGCTGCCAAAACATCAGATCAGGCAGCATCTCTTGACATGAATAAGGGCTCGACTTTGCGGGCCGAAACGATTTATTCAGACTTAGCAGCAGCAATGTACGTTTTCTCTCTACTTATTTTCAATCAGATTCCTGCACCTCAACGGCACTTGTAACTAATCAACGTGGTTGTGAGCCTAAGCAAAACCGTATTAAAAATGTCCGTACCTCTCACCGTTTTAAGACCACCGGGACCTAGGATCATACCTTATAGGACCAGAATTAGGCCATTTGGCCCATTGTGTCTGCTCAACCATAGTTGATCCTTTACTTCGCTTCCTCACCGCCCATCCCCGGCGTTCTCCCCGTAACGTTCAATGCTGACTCCAATCAACAACTTGTATCTGCCTTCCTCGACTCCATTTTGTCAGCCATAGTTCAGTTCTTCCACACCTACATCCAGGGTACATCCCATGCGCTCCACTTATTCAATAATTTCCAGTTCCCCGGTCTCGACCGCTTCATTTTCACTATGGATGTCCAATGTTTATACACTTACATTCCTCATCAAGAAGCCATCCGCTACTTTCTGGACAATAGACCTCACCAGTTCTGCAGCACCACCACACTCCTCCGGTTGGCGGAACTGGTACTCACACTTAATAACTTCCCTTTTGCCTCTTCCCACTTTCTGCAGACCAATTGTGCAGCTATGGGCAATCGCATGGGCGCCAGCTATCCCTGCCTCTTCGTGGGTTATGTGGAACAGTCTATATTCCAATTCTATACTGACACTGCTCCCAAACTTTTCCTTCGCTACATTGACGACTACATTGTTGCTGCTTCCTGCAGCCATGCTGAGCTCGTCAATTTCATCGACTTTGCCTCTAATCTTCACCCAGACCTCAAATTCACTTGATCCATCTCGGACACTTCTCTCCCCTTTCTCGATATCACGGTCTCCATCTCTGGAGACAGACTGTCTACTGACATATTTTATAAACTCACTGACTCTCATAACTATCTCGACTACACCTCTTCCCAACCTGCCAAATGGAGAAATGTTATTCCCTATTCGCAATTCCTCCGTCTCCAACGCATCTGCTCCAGGGATGAGGCTTTCGGTTCCAGAAATCTCAAATGTCCTCTTTCTTTAAGGATCGTGGTTTCCCTTCTGCCGTCCTCAATGATGCCCTCCCCCGCATCTCCTCCATTTCTCTAACTTCGTCCCTTTCCCCATCCTCCCGTCACTACAACAGGGATCGTGTTCCCCTTGTCCTCACCTACCACCCCAACAGCCTCGGAACCAGCATATTATCCTCCGTAACTTCCGCCACCGTCAACAGGACCCCACCACTAAGCACATCTTTCCATCTCTACCCCTCTCAGCTTTTCACAGGGATCGTTCCCTCCGCGACTCTCTGGTCCACACGTCCCTCCCAGAGATCTCCCACCTGGTACTTATCGCTGAAAGCGTAAATGGTATACCTCCTCTCTTACACAATTCAGGGCCCCAAACAGTCATTCCAGGAGAGGCATCACTTTGATTGTGAGTCTGTTGGGGTTATCTATTGCATCCTGTGCTCCCGGTAAGGCCTCCTCTAATCGGCAAGACCCAAGGCAGCTTGGGGGATCGCTTCGTCGAGCACATCCACTCCGTCCGCAATAACAGACAGGATCTCCTGGTTGCCATCCATTTCAACTCTGCTTCACACTCTCCTTCGGATATGTCCACACATGGCCTCCTCTAACGCCATGATGAGATCAAATTCAGATTAGAGGAGCAACACCTCATATACCGTCTGGGTAGTCTCCAGCCCCTTGGCATGAACATCGAATTCTCCAACTTCCGGTAATTTCCTCCCTCACCCTTCACCCATCCCAGATTCATTCTGCCTCCTCTTCCAGCTGCCTATCACCTTTCTTATGATTCTGACTTCTTCTACTACACATTGCTTTCCCCTTACACTCCTTTACCTTTCCTGCCTACCGCCACCCTGCATCCCCTACAAACTCTTAGATCTTTCCTCTGATTGGTCTTTCACCTTGCACCAACCAACCTTCTCCTTCCCACCCCTCCCCCCACCTTCTCTTTAGGGCCCTTGCCCCTTCCCTCTTCAGTCCTGACGAAGGGTCTCGGCCCGAAACGTTGACTGCTCGTTTCCACGGATGTTGTCCGACCTGCTGAGTTTGTGCAGCTTGTTGTACGTGTTGCTTTAACCACAGCATCTGCAGTGTACTGTGTGTTTACCAATAAATCTCAGCCTTAAATAACCCCAGGGACATGGCCTCCACAGCAGTATGGGGTAAACAATTCCATAAATCCACCACCCTCTGGCGAGAGAAAGTTCTCCGCTTCTTTGTTTTAAATGGACGCCTTTCTATTCTGAGAATCAGCTCTCTTGTCTCAGACACAGAAACCTGGGGAAAGATCCTTTCCACTTCCACTCTGCCTAGCCTTTTCAACACACGAAAGGATGAAATGAGATCGCACCTCATTTTCTGAAGCTCCAGCGAGCACTGACCCATAACCCTCAAACAGTACTAATAAGTAACCCTTTCATCCCTGGAATCGTGTTTGTGATTCCTCTGGGCCTTCTCCAATGCCAGCACGTATTTGTTCGACGAGGATCCGAAAACTGTTCACAATTCTCACGCTGGAGCTTCAGCACCGACTTGTAAATCTTCAGCATCGCATCACTGTTCTTGTGTCCTAGACCTCTTGAAATGAATGTCACCATTACAATTTTCTTCCTTAACTCCGACTCTACCTGCATGTTTACAATTTCGGTGTTCTCACAAGTACTCCGAATTCCCTTTGCACCACAAATTGGTGAATGTTCTCCAAGATTAGCAAATAATCAGCATAGTTCTTTCCACTACCGAAGCGTATGCACATGCATTTACCGTTGTACTTTCAGTTACCACTTTCTTGCCAATTCTCCTCATCTGCCTGAGGTCCTCTGCAAAATACGTCTTTGCTCAACAGTACCTGCCCCTGCACCAGTATTTGGAGTATCTGCAAACTTGGAGCATCTATATCATTGGCATAGTGCAAAAAGTTTGTCCATACACTACTCCTCACAGGCAGCCAACTAGAAACGGATCCTTTTACTTCCACTCGATTGCTCCTACCGTTCAATCAATGATCATGGTATTTCTTGTAATACCATGGACTTTTAATATGGTACGCAACCTCATGTGTGGCACCTTGTCAAACATGATTTGAACTTCGAAATACACAACATCTACTGTACCCCCTTTATCTATTCTACGTGTATTCTCCTCAAGGAAATCCAGCAGTTTCGTCACGCAAGACTTTAACATTTTTCTGAGATAGCTAAGTGCCTTGGGCTTGATGATATCTGCGTAAGACATTGAGAGAGACAGCAGATGAACCTGCTCTCTCCTCGCTTGTCCTCTGTTAGCTTATTCTGAACAATTGAATCCAACATCTTCCGAAACGCGAAGTTCAGGCTATCAGGCACATATCTCCCTTTCTGTTATCTTCCTCCTTTCCTAATGAGTGGAGAGATTTTTTTCTGTCCTCTGGCATCATGCGAAAATCCAATGATTTTAAAAAGATCATTGCTAATGCCTCCACAATCTCTACCGCTCAGTCTTTAAGAACCGTAATATGGAGTTCATCTGGTCCGGCTGACTTATGTAGTCTTTGGTCTTTCAGCCTTTTGAACACCTACTCTCTGGTGAGAATAACCGCACCCACCTCTGTTCCTTTACACACTACAACATCAGACAAACTGCCAGTATCTTCCACAGTGACAACTGTTGCAAAATACTCATTTCGTTTAACTGCCATCTTCATGTCCCGCGTTTTTATTTGTCCGGCCTCATTTTCTAGCGGTCCTATCTACACCTCGTTTCTATTTGATTTTCCTGTACTTGAAAACGATTTCACGACCCACTTTGATATTCCTCACTAATTGATTCCATATTTTGCCCTTTCCATTCTAATGATTCTGTTAGTTGCTCTTTGTAAATTTTTTTCAAATTTCCCATCAGTTTTTTTTTTCATGTGCCTTCTCTTTTGCTTTTGCGTTTTGCCTCAATTGTGCTAATTTGTCATTGGAGTATTTATCTGCTCATAAAAAAAATAAATAATTAAATAAGTAAACAAACAAACAGATAGATGGATAAAAATAAATGAGTGAGCGAATAAGTAAGTAAGTAAATACATAAATAAATGGATAAATAAATAAATAAAATCTTTTCGGAAGCATGTATTATGTACGTCCCCCTGTTTTACCAGAATCCTGCCGCATATCTGCCCTGCAGACAATTCTGACAGTGTGCCCTTCAAGACCTTTGGCCAAGACCTGGCACATACTACTATAACTTCCTTTACTCCACTGAACTACTGCTGCGTCAGAGTTTAATATTCCCAAGCATATTTGAAATTGAACTCAACTATATTGTGACCACTACATCCTAAAAGTCGGAATGGATGAGAGAGCATATGGTAAAGATTCCCTAATCACTTCCGATTCAGTGCAGAACACCCAATCCAGTAAAGCAGTTCCGAAGTCGGTTTAAGGAATAACTGTAAGTAGAATACAACCCCCTCGAGCTACATGTAGAACAATCCCATGTCTGTCGAAATATCGATTCTTATGCAGATATATTTCACGTTGGAATCTGCGGTCTGGATTCCAGCAACTTTCGGGAGGCCTGCAAAAGCCAATCCGGCATTTCAGTTTACCAAAACAGACTGTTCAATAACCAAACACTCAGGGACAATATGGAACATATCACGGACGAGCCCCCAATTGTTACGATGGGGCAACAATGAATACAGAATAAACCAGGAAATCTGCAGATGCTGGAAATTCAACCAATACACAAAATATGCTACCTGCCCTGCTGCGTACCACCAGCATGTTTTGTGTAATATAGAACAGAGGCAGGTTTCCTAAACAAAGAACCATTTATTAAACCTTTTTCAAGAGAGGAAAAAAACGAAAATTAAACAAACGACCAACTTAACCGGAAGTTAACTGCACGGCAAATCGAACAGTTGTTAAAGCGATAAATGCGAACACAGTTTTAAAAAGATAAATGCAAAATTCCAAGTCATTTAGAAAGCCAATTAGGAGTGACTTTCTTGAAGTAACGAATTCCTCGACGACCTGAAGTTACTGCTGTTCCTAGCCGAAGTATGTGTTGCCCGAAGGATTTACGACGGAGGAAATAAAAAAGGCTTAAAGGAACTGACCTTTTCCTTGGAGAATAACACTGCCCGAATCCATTCTGCACTTATAGCAGGGATTACCTCGGATGCAGGTTACTGATTCCTTGAAAGAAGATTCAGTAAGATCGATCCTGCATTACAGCCGACGACACCAATTTTACTCGAGACATCGGGTTCCCTTACTTCGGCAAATCTTCACTCTCTGATAAATAGACTTTAAAATAAAATAAAGTAAAACTCCTCATGAAAACGAAACTGCGTCCTCAGACTAAAACGCAGCATTACGGTTAAACTGACGAATTAAACAACGAACTAACCTTCACAAGAGCAAGGCTTACCCGTTTAAAACCTGTTGCAACAGGTTATCACATGACCTCTCACTGCCCGGAGAATTACGTCATGTGATCGCACACTGGCAGGAAATATCAGCACCCCACCATAACAAGACAATTGCATCAGCTCACCACATGCTCAATAACGTACTGGACGTAAGGCAGTCACAAGATACCCGCGGGGTATGTAACACTTGAATCTCTGTGCCAATTTTACTTTTATAGTTCTATAGAAGCTAGACTGGACTCCCTTAGAAGGTTGGCGTCATTCAATGTCTGTAGTGAGATGCTGAAGATGTTCTATAGGTCAGTTGTGGAGAGCGCCCTCTTCTTTGTGGTGGCGTGTTGGGGAGGAAGCATTAAGAAGAGGGACGCCACACGTCTTAATAAGCTGGTAAGGAAGGCGGGCTCTGTCGTGGGCAAAGTACTGGAGAGTTTAACATCGGTAGCTGAGCGAAGGGCGCTGAGTAGGCTACGGTCAATTATGGATAACTCTGAACATCCTCTACCTAGCACCATCCAGAGACAGAGAAGCAGTTTCAGCGACAGGTTACTATCGATACAATGCTCCTCAGACAGGATGAAGAGGTCAATACTCCCCAATGCCATTAGGCTTTACAATTCTACCGCCAGGACTTAAGAACTTTTTAAAAACTATTATTAATGCTTTTTGAGATAGTGATTTAGATGTATATCATATTTTGTACGGAGTTAAGTATTGTATGTAATTAGTTTTGCTACAACAAGTGTATGGGACATTGGAAGAAAACGCTGAATTTCCCCATGGGGATGAATAAAGTATCTATCTATCTATCTATCTATCTATCTATCTATCTATCTATCTATCTATCTATCTATCTATCTATCTATCTATCTATCTATCTATCTATCTATCTATCTATCTATCTATCTATCTATCTACCCTGAGGAAATTTAATCTTTTGGATTAAAGCATCCTCATCTGCTAATTTAGCAGACTACTGCAATGTAGCAGTGTACCTCTCATTTAAGCATGTTCTGACTTCAACAGGGATGCTCCTTTTAAATTCCTCAATTAATATCAACTCTTTTCGTTTATTATAGTCCCCATTCGCATTTTTAGAGGAATGCCATTTGTCAAAACAGACAGCTTTATCGCAGGAAACTTCCACGTAAATTTTATTTTTCCACCGACTTTTTCAAATTTTGAATCTTTCTCTATAAACTTTTGGAACCAGTTCATACGCTTTCAGTATATGCTGCTTCACAATATCATAATCCAGTGCTTGCTCAGCAGTTAAAGTTGTATAAACACGTTGTGTCTTGCTTTTTTTTTACACTCTGTAACTGCACTGGCCATTTCTCTTTCGGCCACTCTGAAATCAGAGCTACAGTTTCAAAATGTTGAAAATCTTTCTCTGCTTCTATTCAAGTCGTGCCTTACGGGCCAGATTGAATTTTTTGAGGATGTGACGAAACACAATGATGAAGGAAGTGCAGGAGATGTAGACCATATGGATTTCAGAAAGGCATTTGATAAGGTAACCCATGCAAGGCTTATTGAGCAATTAAGGCATGCGTTCCAAGGGGACATTGCTATGTAGCTCCAGAACTAGCTTCCCACTAAAGGCAAAGAACGGTTACAGACGTGTGATATTCAGCATGGACGTCGATGACCAGTAGTGTGCCTCAGTGCCGGTTGTGATAATCTTATTCTTCGTGATTTTTATAAATGACCTACATGAGGAATTGGAGGAGCTGTGAGCAGTTCTGCTGGTGACGCAAAGTTTGGAGTTGTTGTGCAGTGTTTGAAGGGCTGTCAGAGGTTACAGCGAGATATTGATATGAGGCAAAACTGGGCAGGGAAGTGGCAGATGGAGTTGAACCCAGATCAGTCAAAAGTTGCTCATTTTGATCGATCAAATATGATGGCAGAATAAAGTATTAACGGTCAGACTCTTGGCAGTGTGGAGGATCAGAGGGATCTTGGGGTCCGAGTCCATAGGACGCTCAAAGCATCTGCACAATTTGACTTTGTGGTTAAGAAGGCATGCGGTGTTTTGGCCGTCATTAATAATTATATTGAATTTATGAGCCCAGAGGTAATGTTGCAGCTTTATAGGACCCTGGTCTGACCCTACTTGGAGAACTGTGCTTATTTCTGGTCGCCTCGGTACAGAAAGAAAGTAGCATAGAAAGGGTGCATAGGAGATTTAGAAGAATGTTGCTTGGATTGGGGAACATGCCTTACGAAAACTCATTTAATGAGCTCGGCCTTCTCTCCTTGAAGCAACGAAGGATGAGAGGTGACATGATAGAGGTGTATCAGATGATGATACTTATAGATCGTGTGGATAGTCAGAGGGTTTTTCCAAATACTGAAGTGGTTGCCGTAAGAGGACAAAGGGTTAAGGTGCTGGGAAGTCGGCACAGAGGAGATGTCATAGACATTTTTTATGCAGACTGTTGTGAGTGTGTTGAATGGGCTGCCGGCAACGGTGGTGGAGGCGGGTACGAGAGGATCCTCTAAGAGTCTTTTGGATAGGTACTTGGAGGTTAGAAAAATAGAGGGCTGTGGATAAGCGTAGTCATTCCTAATGTGGAGACATGTTCGGCAAAACTTTGTGGGCCGAAGGGCCATTATTGTGCTGTAGGCTTTCTATGTTTCCAGATCAGCCATGATCCCTCTCATTGCCAGATGATGCCAGTCTGAACAGATGCACTATTCCTGCTCCGATTGCTGATGTTCTTATGTTCACATTTTCTCTCGTGTTTACAGTTGAGGGGATTTGAATATCTGTCGCCGTGATTCAGACAGACAGACAGACAGACATCCTTTACTGACCCAGAGGGAAATTGGGTTTCGTTGCAGCCGCACCAGCCAAGAGTAGTGAAGAAATATAGAAATATAAAACCATAAATAATTAAATAATAACAGGCTCATCGTGCCGTGGAAATAAGTCCAGGACCAGACAATTGCCTCAGGTTGTCTGACACTACGAGGGAGGAGTTGTAAAGTTTGATGGCCACAGTTAGGAATGACTTGCTATGACGCTCAGTGTTACATCTCGGTGGAATGAGTCTCTGGCTGAATGTACACCTGTGCCGCACCAGTACATGACGGAGTGGCTGGGAGTCATTGTCCACGATGGCATACAACTTGGACAGCATCCTCTTTTCAGACATCACCGTCAGAGTGTCCAGTTCCACCCCCAAAAAATCACTGGCCTTACGAATCTTATCCACAGGTATGTGTAATCCTCCACCATGTCCACACTGACCTCTTGGATGGAAACAGGGGTCACCGGTGCCTTAGCACTCCTCCGGTCCACCAGCAGCTCCTTAGTCTTTTTCACATTAGGCTGCAGATGATTCTGCTCACACCATGCGACAAAGTTTCCCACTGTAGCCCTGTACTCAGGCATATTCAGGCATATTAATCAGATTATTATTCTCTAACACTTCCCGGTCTCAACTCCTTCTTCGAACGCCAAAGATCAGAATACATTCCGGCCATCCATTGATATCCCTGCTTAGCGCACAGGGCACGGCAGCTCAATTCAGCCATTCTGGCGACCACTCCCCGTATCCATTCACATCCCGACGAATCAAGAGCTTATTACTCTCCGTGGCAAACGGTTCCAATGAACTAGCACCCATAGCCGCCGGTGGCGATAAATTCCACGCATTTACCAACCTTTGTGGAAAGAAATTGCTCCCCATCTCTGATCCAAAGCGATTGATTTGCTATTTTGAAAACTCGTCTTCAGGTGCAGACTCCCCAACTACAGAAGATACTTCTCCACTTCCATAATATCTCGAACGTTTAATATTCGATAGGTTTCAATGAGAATCCCCTCAATATCCTGAACTTCAGCAGGTACATTATAATCACTGCGGATTTAGTAATGGCTCCCGATAATGTCCTTAGCACATTCATTAATTCCATATTCAACTCTGCTCTCGTAAGTGTTGCCGATTAAAATAATAGTTTACAGACAATGTTTCCATCAAAATGTGTGTTAATGGTCTTTATTTCCCTCCACACAGTGAACGAGGTGACATTAGTCATCCTGTCGCGGGGCAAGTGCGGTCTCTCCAAAGGCGTCACAAGGTACCTGGTTACCATGGTAGCAGCAGATCAGCTGGTCGTTCTCTTCGGTCTGGTATTGAGCAAGATTCCTGTGACTTACATGCCAATTGAGATTTTCGCCTGGTCGGCTCGTGTCCCTCTGTGTAATACCCACGCCGTCGTGTTCTACACCGTCACAGACTGTTCTGTCTGGGTCGCGGCCACTTTCACTTTTGATCGGTTTGTAGCCATTCATTTTCAGAAGCTGAAACTAAAATACTGCACCGGGAGAGCGACGGCTCTGGTTCTGGGGACAGTGACTGTGCTGAGCTGCGTAAAGAATATTTTCTGGTACTTTTTGCTGCACGGGTCATATTCGTTAGCAAGTGCGTCCGTGCTCTGTTATACCAGACACAGTTTATCTTCCCGACTTCAGCTGGCAGCATTTCAAGTGTTTCATTTCCTCGTCACCCCAATAATCCCCTTTGTCCTGATTCTGCTGCTCAACTGTTTAACCATCAGGCACGTCTTAGTGGCCAGTCGAGCCCGGAGGAGACTCCGTCGTTCGCGCGATGGCGAGACGCCCGCCGACCCGGAGATGAAGAACCGCAAGCAATCCCTCCTGTTACTGCTGGTGATGTCGGGAATTTCATCCTGCTGTGGGCGCTGCTGACGGTGCATTCCGTCTGCGAGAGCATCCAGATTTACGTTCCCGTGTTTCCCCCGGGATCTCTGCGGGAGCTGGGCTACATGCTGCAACTGCTGAGCTGCTGTACCAACACGGCCCTTTACGCCGTGGTCCAGGTCAGGTTTAGGGTTCAGCTGAAGGAGACGCTCAAATCGCCCTTAACTCTCATGGCAAAGTTCACTCGGTGTTGTCGGGACGGCATTAATCCCCGTTGACGCATCTCCCATGCCCCGAAAAACATCCCATTTCGTCAGTGGCATGTGAAGTTCCACTGGGGTGTGAACGGCCTCGACTAGCTCCTGCCCTCCACCCCTCCATGCGCAAACTCGATCGGGGATATGATCCCAATCTGCCTCCACCGTGCTCCTTCCAGCTTACTTTCTTCACGACTTCCCTGTAATGTCTATTTCAGTTCCAGCAATTGGGAGTTTCTACAGTTGTTTGCACGTGTGGCTTTGACATCACTATCGCAGTGCGACCATTTTGTCCCGCTGATACGCCCGGAGTAACTCCGTTTCTTTCCTCTGGCGAGTGATTTTGGTTCCAAGAGCCCCAGCCATTGAACAGTTCGGGAAAGCAAACACGAGGAAATCTGCAGATGCTGGAAATTCAAGCAACACACACACACACACACACAAAATGCTGGTGAAACGCAGCAGGCCACGCAGCATCTAAAGGGTGAAGCGCTGTCGACGTTTCTGGCCGAGACCCTGACGAAGGACCTTCATCCTGCTGTGGGCGCTGCTGACGGCTGTGACAGCGCTCCTCCCTATAGATGCTGCCTGGCTTGCTGCGTTCCAACAATTCGGGATGACTGGTTACCGTGGACAGTCTGCAAATCTCCACTTGATCCGGAGTTCATTGGAATCTGTCTATCAGCTCGAGAATGTCAGGAACTCGCGCTCGTAAAACTACTCGTCCAGTCGTCGACCGTACGTCTCAAGCAGAAACTGCAATCGCAGTGCCTTATGGGAAATAACATAAATTCATGGACACTTTGTGCAGTGGACGTTCAATCTGCTCAATTGGATTGAATGCATTGGGTCATAGGGTATGTGGGGCAGGCGATTACTGAGGAAAGGGCACCGGATGTCCATGCATTTACAGAGTTACACACACACACACACACACACACACACACACACACACACACACACACACACACATACACACACACACACACACACACACACACACACACACACACACACACACACACACACACACACACACACACACACGCACACACACACACGTCTGCACTCAACTGAACAGGACCTCACTCCCTTTGTAATTGTTAGCCATTTCTTTTTGAATTCTTGCTAAAAGATTGTTTACAATGTTTACATTAAAACTTATAATTACAGCATTTGTTATTATATTGTAATTTGTCCTTTACTGTGCCTATTGTCTTTTTTATTAATTATTATACTGTCTTGCACTGTTTTGTGAACTTTATGTAGTCGCGTACAGGACAGAAGTCTAATGTAATCTTGTGTTGTTTCACGTAGTCCAGTGTAGTTTTCTGTTGTTTCAGGTAGTCTATTGTACTTTTGTGTCATTTCATATAGTACCATGATCCTGGAGGATCGTTGTTTCGTTTTTACTGTGCACTGTCTCAGCAGTTATGGTTGAAATGACAATAAAAGCGACTTGACGACTGAATCTGAGATTTGGCACTGAATGCGAGATGCTGTCAGACGTATGGCTCCAGCACAAACACTTTCAATTGGTACAAATACATGTGTGAAATTTCCCGCTGACCCTTCAGGCATAGCATCTTTTACTGAGGTATTTCCCCTGAGATGCTGATTGGAGCTCTCTGAAACGCTGATGCGCATCTTTACTAGGCCCTTTGTAATTTGGCCCTTTTCCTTCTCCGTTTGACTATTCAACGCTGTGTTCAGTTCCCCGCCGATGCCCGTAAAGGGTGACCACCTGGGTTTCCCCGGGGTGCTCCTATTTCCTCCCACAGTCCAAACATTGAGTCAGGTTAATTGGTCATTGAAAATTGCCCCGTGAGTGGAGTCGCTGGGACCGTGAAGCATAGCGCCACCAGATGCCCGACCCTTGGGAATGGACTGTAAGACAGACTTTTGAAAAAGGACCCTTTTCCGATTCGGCTGATACAGAACAAGAATCTTCAGGGCACAGCACCGAGTCAAATTTGGTCCAAAGATTGCGGACAGGGGGTAGCGGAAGAGGGCAACCATTCTGCCTTTGCCATGTGTTGGAGATTCTCTGGCGTTTGCCTTGGATGAAAATGTAGAGTATTAGTAGTAATTGTAGTAGTAGTCTCTCGAAGTCAGAGGAAGACGAATGTGTTGCGCAGTTAACGTCTGAGGCCGAAGTCCGAAGCGCAGATACGTTTGTAGATGGCGCCAGGAACACCACCTGTTGGGGCAGGAGCGAACACCTTCCTGTGTCTCTCTTGGCTCGCCTTGAGGCGCTGCGTGCGCCAGTCAATTGGAAGTTGTTTGCTGCCTTGGAGCATAGACTGCGCCACTTGGACAGATCAGCAGCAGTGCGTTCGAGATCGCGGGGCGAGAGTTGGGACCACTTAAGTTTTGACTTGAGGTTGTCTCTGTACCTCTTCCTTGGGCGACCTTGGGCACGGTTGCCCTGCTCCAGTTCTCCGTAAAACAACTGGCGCAGCATTCTGGACTCATCCATGATGATCACATGGCCGGTCCATCTGAGCTGAGCTTTCAAACCCTTGGCTTCAATGCATGTAGAATTGGCTTGGTCCAGGAATGTCAGGTTGGAGATACGGTCTTGCCAGCGGATTTGTATGATTGATCGCAGATCGTGATGGTAGGATTTTTCAAGCTGTTTGACATGTCTTCGATACAGTGTCCTGGTTTCACAGCCATATGGAAGTGATGAGAGCACGACAGCACTGTAAATCTTCAGTTTAGTGGAGAGGCTAATGTCTTTGTGCTGCAGATCTTTGATCTGGAGCCTTCCGAGTGCCCGGCTTGCTTTCTGGAACCTTGACGTGATTTCTTTATCAAGGGCACCGTGGCCGGAGATGGCACTCCCCAGGTATTTGAAGTTGTCAACGTTCAGTAGATGTTTGTCATCGATGGTGATGCATGGCTGTGGGTGGAGGGGTGTCTCTATTAGATGCAGGCTGCAGGAGGACCTCTATGTTACCGTGGCTCATTGTCAAGCCGAACAATTTAGATGCGCGGAGAATCTGCTGACCATTATATGTAGGTGGTCCTCTTTGTGCACCAGGAGAGGGCAGCCATCTGCAAAGAGCGCTTCTGTGAAAAGCTTTCGGAGTGTCTTTGTGTGTGCTGCAAGACGATTTAGTTCAAAGAGTGACCCGTCCAGGCGCTATTTGATACAAATGCTCAGGTTTAGGTCTTTGACGGCATGCATTAGTTACTTGAATGAAGAAAAGGTTGAAAAGTACTGGTGCGGATTGTTAGAAATTGCAGATGAAGGCAACTCTCGCAGTTGTAATCATTAGGGCCGCTAGAGATCTCCAGGCTTTCCCAGATCCCGCAAGAGGAGCATTCAGCTATCCTGCCTGGCATCTCTGTTATCCCAACTGATCAGATATGAAGAATAGACTGAAAAAGAAAGCCAAGTGTTTTTCCTTTCTTTTGCCTACATAGACTGAAGCCTCCCTGAGCTGACGCCTCGGCGAACAGAAGCCAGAAGATCACCTGCTTCACGGTCCATTCAGACGATGGCTTCTGCATTTGACCCTGCAGTCCTCTTGCTGATCAAACGTAAATGCCACATGGACTCTGGTCAAAGTTGCTTTTCAATGTAAGGAAGCGCTGTCGCTTTTTATACCCGGGCTGATTAAAGTCCTCTCTTCCTGAATCACCCGACGTCGCAACTGGCCGCTGGTCAAAACCCTTTATCTGATAATTATGATTGCGAAATTATTTAACTCGGTTGTATTCATAATGTACCTATGCAACTAAAATTTTAAGAACTATATTTGCAATAAATATTGTATCTGTTTATATCGTCATTATTGATAGTTATTTTTTTCATTTGCTGCGTGTACCTTCATTTACAGACTGGTTCTATGTCAGTGTCTGGCTGCGAGTCTCAATTTTGTGTCTGTTTACAGACACAGCACACGTCTGTGGCAGCCATTTGCTGGGAATATTGGATACACTTCCAGTCTGCGAATGTATTGCTTCGCTGAAGGACTGCAAATAAAGGGTTAACTGCACCTGTCATTTCGGAGATCTTAATTATGTGAATGTCCGTGGGGATTGTCGACGTCACCGCGGAGCTGTGGCTGCTCGTTACCTGTTCTATTAATATGTATCCACTACCACGACAGTTTCAGTCAGTGCCGTTACTCTCTGCTATCAGAGACCAGCGGGATTCAGATAGAGAGACGACGGAGGCTGGATCGGGAACAGGTATCTGGAGTATCCCAGCAATGGATCATAATCTGCGAAATGCAGCCTTGAACGCCGCGGGAATTGCGAAGTACTTTTCCTGGGAATTGGATCTTCGAATCACGCGAGCGCTATGGAATTTACAACTGGTTTACTACCCCGTACTCGCAATTGTAGCTGTTCCTGGTAAGTGTATAGTCTCTTCCTCTTGACTAACGTTGAAAAAAAAAATAAGCCAGCTTCTCTTTCATACTTGTCCTCAACCGACACGCTAATCGCTAGGCAGGTCTCTCAAATGGGTATCGCTTCAGCAAATATCGGCTGAATGCATTTGATAAGGTGCTCCATGCAAGGCTTATTGAGAAAATAAAGAGACATGGGATGAAAGAGGACACTGCTTTGTGGATCTACAACTGGCTTGCCCACAGAAGTGAAAGTGTGTTTGCAGACGGGTCGTACGGCCTTACCGATGTCTTGTACAATTTTAACTTTACATCCCAAATCCTGTACTCAATGCTCTGATTTATAAAGGCCAGCATACCAAAAGCATTCTTCACCACTGTATCCATTTGAGATTCCACCTTCATGGAATTATGCACCATTATTCGTAGTTCACTCTGTTCTACTGCATTCCTCAATGCCACCATGTATGTCCTATTTGGAGTATTCCTTCCAAAATGTAGCAACTCATACTTATCAGCATTAAACTCCATCTGCCATCATTGAGCCCACTCTTCTAACTGGCCTAATTCTCTCTGCAAACTTTGAAAACCTACTTCATTATCCAGAATAACACCTACCTTAGCACCTCTGCAAAATTACTAATTCAATATACCACCCCATCATCCAGATCTTTAATGTATATGACAAACTCCATTGGTCCCAATACAGACACCTGAGGCACACCACTAGTCACCGGCCTCCGACCTGACAAACAATTATCCACCTCTACACTCTGTTATCTGCCATCCAGCCACTGGTGAATCCATTTTACTACTTCAATATTAATAACTAACGATTGAACCTTCCTAACTAACCTTCCGTGCGGAAACTTGTCAATGGCCTAACTGAAGTCCATATAGACAACATCCACTGCTTTACCCTCGTCAACTTTCCTCATTACCTCTTCAAAAAAAATCATTAAGATTTGTCAGACATGAACTTCCACGCACAAATCCATGCTGACTATTCCTAATCAGACCATGTCTATGCAGATAATTATATATACCATCTCTAAGAATACTTTCCATCAATTTACCCAGCACTAATGTCAAACTCACAGGCCTATAATTGCTAGGTTTACACTTAGAACCCATTTTAAACAATGGAACCACATGGGCAATACCCCTATCGTCCGGCACCATCCCCGTTTCCAATGACAATTGCAAAATTTCTGTCAAAGGCCCTGCTATTTCTACACCAAATTCACTGACAGTCCGAGGGAATATCCTGTCAGGATCCGGAGATTTATCCACTTTGATATTCCTTAAAAGCGCCAGTACTTCCTCCTCTTTAATTGTCATAGTTTCCATAACTTCCCTACTTGTTTCCCTTACCTTACACAAGTCAATATCCTTCTCCGTAATGAATAGCGAAGAAAATAAATTGTTCAAAATCTCCCCCATCTATTTCGGCCCCACACACAGCTGTCCACTCTGATTCTCTAAGGGACCTCACTATCCTTTTGCTATTAATATATCTATAGTAACCCTTCAGATTTATCTTCACCTTACTTACCAAAGCAACCTCGTATCTTCCTTCAAGTTTTCTAATTTATTTCTTAAAATTCTTTTTACATTCTTTATCTTCCTCGAGCACATCATTTACTCCATGCTGCCTATTTCTATTGTAGATCTCCCTCTTTTTCCGAACCAGGTTTCCAATATCGCTTGAAATCCATGACGCTCTCAAACTTTTAATCTTTCCTTTCAAACTACCAGGAACATAAAGATTCTGTACCCTCAAAATTTCAACTTTAAATGAAGTCCATTTCTCTATTACATCCTTCCCATAAAACAAATTTTCCCAATTTGACTGATAATTAGAATAGGCTTTGTTCTTTTTTCTTTCTCCTTAATAATCCTTTAGTTTAGTTTAGATCATTAAATATAATTTTTTGAATTGTATACTGTGTGTTATTTCACGTCACGAGTTTGTAACAGGTTTGCAAATTACACAGCAGCAAAACCAACAGGGATTTGGCTTGGAATCGAGCTATCTCAATCTCACCATGCACCTTCCAACATTCTACTTCACTTGCCACCTCTTTGCCCATTCTCCTAAACTTTCTGTCTGTCTGCAGGCTCTCTGTTTCCTTAACACGCTCCTCCAACTATCTTTCTACCATCGGCTAATTTAGCCACAAATGCGTTAATACCGGTGCCCAAATTGTTGACATTCATCTCAAATAGGCAGTTGTCCCAACTCTGCCCCCTGTAGAACTCCACTGTTAACCGGCCGCCAGCCAGAACTGGATTATTTTGGAATTATCTAACTCGATATCTTTTTCAATCTAACTGCAAGTATTATTTTCAAGGACTATCTATGCAATAACTAATTTAATCTGTATATCTCATCATTATTCCTTATTTATTTTATTTGCTCTGTATATCTTCATTTCCACACTGGTTGCATATCAGTTTTACGCCGCTTGTCAATACGTTTCTCGATTTTGTGTCCGTTTACAGACACAGCCGTGGACAGCCGGCTGCTGGGATAATTAGATACATTTCCAATCTGCTTTTGTATCTCTTCTCTGACAGTCTGGAAATAAAGGGTTAACTGCACCTGTCATTCCGTAGAATCTAATTAAAGATTTATCCGTGGGGATTGTCGACGTCACTGCGGAGGTGTGGCTGCTGGTTACCTGTTCTATTAATATGTCTCGCTCACAACGGCAGTTTCCGTGAAGCTGCCCGTCTACGCTAACAGAGATCAGCGGGTTCCAGGTAGAGAGAGGACAGAGGCTGAATCGGGAACAGGAACCTGGACTATCCCAGCAATGAATCATAATCTGCGAAATATATCACGGAATGATGCGGGAATTCCGAAGAATATTTTCTGGGCCTATGATTATCTGTCTTTAAATTATGAAAAGCTGTCGTTGGTTTTACGTATCACTTATGCACTTGTGACCATCCAACCGATTTATTACCCTGTCCTCGCCATTGTAGCTGTTCCTGGTAAATGCTTGGCCACTTCCTGGTGATTAACATTGAAGAGGAAAAAATCAGCTTCTCTTTAATGCCTGTCGTCTGATTGCATGTCTCTGAAACCGGTTACGCTTTAGCAAACATCGGCTAATTGCATTACAGGCGTTCCCTCTCCAGCTTTGGGGTTGTCGGCGTCCGGGTTACTTCTCAGTCAGGCAAACGTTATCTTTGCCTCTTCGCCTCTCAAACACTGCCACCCAGTGACCTGACATGCAACTTCACTCCCGGAGAAGCAAGTCCAAGCTCTCACAGCCTCTCCTTATAGTCAGTGCCTTCCAATCTCGGCAATATTCTGGCAAATTCCATCTGCACCCTCCATGAAGCGTACACATGCTTCCGGTGATTTATGTTCCTCAGTCCATTTGGGAGATGGGAGGATAATTCAGCTATCTCGAAGCTTGCTGGAGGGGACTGCATCCCTGGAATGAATGAATGAATAAATGATGAATGAATGAATAAATTAATGAATTAATATATAAATTAATGAATTAATATATAAGTAAATACCACAAAGCCCCAGCTGTGAAAAAGAAGGAGGTCACGTGGCCATCATTACTGCCACGATCTTCCGCCTGCATAAGTAGTGCAGTGGAATCTGGGAGCTTACAGAAGGATGTCGATTGTTTAAGAGGAAATATTGGCGTCTAGGCGGACGGAGGACAATGTTGCTAAAGGCAAGGTCATCTACCTGGGAAGGACAAATTGAAGAACAGAATATTATTAAGTGGTAAACGATTGCAGTATGCTGCCGTATGGAGGGACTTTACAGTGCTTGTTCTTCAATCACAAAAGATTAGTTTGCAGCAGCAGCGGGCGAACAAGAGGGAAATGGGATATTGGTCTTCATTGCAACAGTGGTGAATTTAAGAGTAAGTAGATTATGCTTCGACTGCGCAAGTCACTGGTGAGGAGGTCGCTGACGTACTGCGTGTGTGTCTGGTCTCCTGACTGGAGGAGGGATTTACTGGCGTTATAGTCGGTTCACCATTTTGATTCCAGAGATGAGGTGGCGAGACTATGAGACGAGTCTGAGTTGCGTTGGACGGTAAACACTGGAATTCAGAAGCATTAGAGACGATCATTTGGCAACATATAAAATTACGAGAGGGACAGATAAGACGGGGCAGGAAGCTGTTTCCAGTGGAAGTTGAGACTGGAACTAGAGGACATACGCAGACGCTTCCGAAGAGTGAATTTAAGACGTAGATGGTAAACAACTGCATTTACCAGAGGCTGGTGAACCTGTGGAATTATCTGCCCAGTGCATCAGTGGATAAATTATTGCGCAGTGGTGGTATTACAGTATTTGCTGGAAAATGCCGTGGATGGAGGTAAGTCTATATTCAGGTCAGCCATGATCATCTGCAGTGGCGGAGCTTGCTAGTCCGAACAGATGGACTATTCTGGCTCCTTCTTCTTCGGTTCCTCTGCTCTAATGTTCTCTCGTATTAACAGTTGAGTGAAGTTGATTTCTGTAAACAGTGATGCTTGGCACATTCATCAGTTAATTATCGCATCCCTTTTTCAAATCCTTCTTCTGACACCAAAGATCAGAATACATTCCAGCCATCGATTGATATCACTGCTTAGTCCTCAGGGCTCGGGAGTTGACTTCGGCCATTCGAGCACCGAGCCCTATCTGCCATTCCATCATAGCTGATTTATTATCACTCTCAACTACATTCTGGCGCCTACTCCCCATGTCAATTGACGCCCCGACGAATCAAGAGCCTATCACTCTCTGCAGCAATGGTTCCAATGCACTGACCCCATAGCAGTCTGTCGCGTGTAATTCCACAAATTCACTGGACTCGATCGAAATGAAGTTCTATTCTAAAGTGATATCTTTCACCTCTATTATACCTCTATTTCACCTCTATAATATCTATTTACCTCTATTCTAAAGTGATACCTTTATATCGTGAAACCTCGTCTTCTATTTTTAGACTGTCCCACTACAGAAGCTACCCTCTCAACGTCCACGATATCTCGGCCTTTCAATATTAGAAATGTTACAATGAGATTCCCTTCATTCTCCTGAACTTCAACAGGCACATTATAATTACTAACGATTTAATAATGTCTCCCGATAATCTCTTTAGTGGATAATTTAATTCAATGTTCATCTCCACACTCGGAGGTCCAGTCCAGTGAAATAATTGTTTTCAGAGAATCCTGCGAACCAAATGTGTGTTAATCGTATTTATTTCCCTCCGCACAGTGAACGTGGTGACAGTCTTAGTCCTGTCGCGGGGAAAGTGCGGTCTCTCCAAAGGCGTCACAAGGTACCTGGTTGCCATGGTAGCAGCGGATCAGCTCGTCATTCTCTTCGATCTGCTATTGAGTAAGATACCAGGGACCCACATGCCATTTGAGGTTGTCGGCTGGTCGTTACGTGTGCCCGTGTGTAATATCCATGCTGTCCTGCTCTACGCCGCCACGGACTGTTCTGTCTGGTTCACCGTCACTTTCACCTTTGATCGGTTTGTCGCCATTTGTTTTCAGAAGCTGAAACGAAAATACTGCACTGGGAGAGCGGCGGCTCTGGTTCTGGGGACAGTGACTGTGCTGAGCTGCGTAAAGAACATTTTCTGGTACTTTTTGCTCAAAGGGACATATTCGATGTTAACGTTGTCCGTGCTCTGTATGCGTTCTTTTCGTTTTTCCTTATCTCAGGAGGCAGCGTTTCTGCTGATTCATTCCTTCCTCACCCCAGTATTTCCATTTATTTTGATTCTCCTGTTAAACACTTTAACCATCAGGCACGTCTTAGTGGCCAGCCGAGCCCGGAGAAGACTCCGTGGTTCGAGCAATGGCGAGACGCCCGCCGACCCGGAGATGAAGAACCGCAGGCAATCGCTCTTGTTACTGATGGTGATGTCGGGGAATTTCATCCTGCTGTGGGTGCTGCTGACGGTGTTTTCCGTATGGGAGCTCGTGGATTTTTACGTTGCCCCTTCTCCTCCATATAGTCTGCGGGAATTGGGCTACATGCTTCAACTCCTGAGCTGCTGCACCAACACGGCTCTTTACGCCGTGGCCCAGACCAGGTTCAGGCTACAGTTCAAAGACATGGTGAAATCTCCCTTCCGTCCCATGACAAAGTTCACTCGGTGTTGCCAGGAGAGCATTAATCCTCAGTGACACCCCAAAATATCCCATTTCGTCAGTGGCATGTGCAGTTCCATTGGGGCTGTGGACCTCCCTGAGTAGCTCCCGCTCTCCGCCCCTCCGTGCACCAACATGATCAGGGAGTGTCCCAGTCTGCCTCCACTCCGCTCCTTCCAGTTTACTTTCTTCACGGGTTCCATGTAATGTCTCCTTAAGTTCAAGATGTCGATTCTACACTTAATTTCATGCGATGCCTTGACATCACCATCGCAATACGATCGTGGTGACCTGCCGGTATACCGTGGGGCCCTAATGCTTGCTCAGGTTCTCCCGATGTAGTTCGATCTCTTTCCTCTGGCGACGGCTATTGGTTCCAGGAGCCCCTGCCTTCGAGGCCTACAGGAAGACTGGTTACCCTGGACAGACTCAAGTCTCTGCTTGCAGCGGAGTTCTTTGGAGATCTGTCGTGCGTCCCGAGCAGCAATCCACATAGCAAAGCCTCTGGGATATTAAAGAAATTCTTGGACACCTTCTGAAGTTGCGGTCCTACCTGTCTAATTGGATTGAGTACTTTCGATATGTGGGGAAGGAGATTGCAGAGGAAATGGCCCATAATGTCTATTTATTTATTGATTCCCTCGTAGCTTGGCCTCTCTCCTTCTCCGTTTGATTATTCGCCGTTCTACTCATTTCCCGCCGCTGTCTGTACAACGTAACCGCCTAGGTGTCCTCGGTGTACACCTGATTCCTCCCACAGACCAAACACCTATGTGTTCAAATGTATCTTGGTCATTGTACATTGTTCCATTAGTAGGGACAGTCGAACCGTGAAGACATTTGGGATTTGACTGGATGTAAGACTTTTGAGAAGGACTCGTTCCGGTGGGCTGAGCATGTGACTGAGTTGCATTGGATAACATTGCTTTAAGTAGAGTCCAGAGGGCAGTGCTGGAAGGCAGCCATTCTACTTGACACAATTGTTGGAAATGTTCTGGCATTTGACTTGGATGAAAGTCGGCGTGACTCATAAATACTCTTGCAGACGACACAAAAGTGATGGAATTGTCGATGTTGAGGGAGCCTGGTAATAGTCCAGTTAGAAATGTGGCAGGAAAATGACAATTTTGTCATAGTAATACGACAGTTCGGTCTCGAACGATAGAGAAATTCGAGAATAGGATTGTTTTTTTAAAGAATATAGAGAAAATGGAGAGAGCAAAAGATGGTTTATGCTGAGGTATTAGAAGACTGTTCAGCTTGGTCGTGTTACGCACCTGCAACACTGGAACATATCTCTAACGTGCACGCAACCCTGGGGAACGTACCTCCTACGTGCCCACAACATTGTAAAAGTTTCAGCAGCAATAGAACACACCCGGAGTCTGGTTTTGCTGTTAACAATCACTATTGTATCAGGAACTACGTAATATCGTAACTTAAACCAGGTAAGCCAAGGGTTATGTATATATAGGTGTGCAAAAAATAAGGTTACTAAACCCATTCAAGCTCAGCTGGCAGGAGTTACATTCTTACGATGCAATGTAAGAAATTTTTGTTCAGCTCAAATGTACAGAATTTGAAGTGAAAGAGAGATGTTTTTAATCCAAACAAGGAGGTGCCGTCGATCTTCCCGTTGTCCTCTGAATCTTCACACGAAACATCACTAACAGCAGCTTATCACAAGGGGGAACATCGTCAAGTGAACCACCACACACGCAATAGTCGACACACCGGTAGATTCCACAAGGTTACCCCAATCACACACAACGTGATGGCAACTTATCCAGTTCCACGACCTACGAAAAAACTCCAGCAGTGATTTGCCACAGGGGTGCCTTTCCTCGTTGAACTACTAGACCCAGACAAGGGGTAAACACACACGTGGTATTCACAAAGCTTTTCCCCTCAGTAGTGAACCCACTCCTACTGATTACTTCTGTGGCAACCACACTTTTGTATCCTAATGAAAATAAACTCACCCTCACAGGCTGCTTGAACACAGAGTCCAAACAGTGATCTCTTTGTTACTAGGTTTCTTCTGTTTCAAACTTTCCCCTCCCCTCCGCTCCGTAAACTTATTCTAGTTGCAACAACTTGTGAGAGTCATTCAGCAATACTCTGGATCGAGCTCAAATTACCCATTTGGGCGACTGAAATTTTAAACCAGCGGCCGATACACTAGTGTCTTCCATTGACCGAATCCATCTTGACTCTGACTGTGTGTCTCTGTGTCCTTGCATATTCAAAAACAAACCGCAGATTAAAAGAAAAGTGATCATTCATTGTCCAACTAGTAACGCCACCTCTCTCACCACAGTAGCAGAGGAATGTTCATTGTCAGCAGAAATCCAGCAGTATCTAAAGTCAATCTCTTTCTCCCGGCGTTTTAAAGTGACAGTTCACATAAAGATGAACCCAGGGGGTATATAATAGTCGAAACACCTGTCGTGGGCAGGTAATTCAGTGACTGTGATGTCTGATTCGCTCATCTGCAAGAATAAAAAAAAACATAGATTTGTATGCCGCCAGCAGGTGGCAGATTGTGATCCAGAGATTTTATGTTGGAAGCCAGGAATCGCATTTTAATCACAACTCATAAGGAACAGTCCATAGTTAATGTCCGACAGTGAGTGCTTCTGGGGTTTGTGATATATATAGCTGAATCGGATGTCTGCGAATAGGCTGATTAACAATCTTGCAGATCACACAAAAACATTTATTTACACAACTTTCGAGACAATTTTCATGCGGTAACTTCAATTTCACTCTAAAGGGCAAGACGTTTACACAGAGAGTAGTGGGTACATGGAATGCACTTCCAGGTGTGCTGGTAGAGGCACAAGGGTAAGTGACCTTTAAGAGCAACCGAGACAGACATGTATCAATGAGGAAAATGGAAGGGTATGCTCATTTTACAAGCAGAAAACATTAGTTAGCGATTATAGAAGCACTGAAAATCTACAGCACATTACAGAACTTCGGACCACAATTGCTGTGCCGAGCATTTACTTACTTTATTAATTACCTAGTCTTACCGATAGGCCTCTATTTTAAGCTCCATCTGCCTATCCAGCAGTCTCTTAAAAGACCCTATCATATCCGCCTTCACCACCGTCACCGCAGCCCATTCCAGGCACTCACCAATCTCTGTGTCGTCTCCTATGTACCTCCTTCCAGCAGCTCCTCTGTACCTCCTTCCACCAGCTCCTCTGTACCTCCTTCCAGCAGCTCCTCTGTACCTCCTTCCAGCAGCACCTCTGTACCTCCTTCCAGCAGCACCTCTGTACCTCCTTCCAGCGGCTCCTCTGTACCTCCTTCCAGCAGCAGCTCTGTACCTCCTTCCAGCAGCACCTCTGTACCTCCTTCCAGCAGCTCCTCTGTACCTCCTTCCAGCAGCACCCCTGTACCTCCTTCCACCAGCTCCTCTGTACCTCCTTCCAGAAGCTTAAAGCAGTACACTCCCATTATAGCCATTTCAACCCGGGAAAATCCACTGCCTATCCATATTATTAATGGCTCTCATCAGCTCGATAGTGTCACCCCTCATCCTCCTTAGCTCGAGCAGTGAATACCTATACTCGTTCTACATGTTTAGTCACATCCTGAAAAAATTCAATCAGACTCATAGGGCTCTACCTGTCCTTGTCAAAGCCATGCTGACTATTCCTAATCCTGTTATAACTCTCCAAATGTTCCTAAATGCTGCCTCGCAGGATCCACTACATCAACTCACCAACCACTGAGCTAAGACTCACTACCCTCTAATTTCCTGTGCTATCTCTACTCCCTTTCTTGAATAAAGTAACAACATCCATAACCCGCCATTCCTGCGGAACCTCTCCCGTCCCCATCGATGATGCAAAGATCATCGTCAGAGTCTCGGAAACTCCTCCCTCGCTTGCCACAGTAGCCTGGGGTACACCTCATCCGCTGCTCGGGACTTATCGAACTTGATGCTTTACAAAAGCTTCAGAACATCCTCTTTCTTAATGTCTGCATGCTCAACATTTTCGGATTGCTGCAAGTTATCACCACAACCGTCAAAATCCTTTCCCATAGTGAATACTGAAGTAAATAATTCTTTAGGTACCTCTGTTTTTTTCCCGGTTCCATACACACTGTCCCACTGTCACGCGTGATAGGTCCTATTCTTTTTCGTCTTATCCTCTTGCTCTTCACATGCTCATAGAAAACTTTGGGGTTTTCCTTCATCCTGCCCGACAAGGGCTTCGCATGTTCCGTTATTGTACTCCTAATTTCCTTCTTAAGCTCCTTCCTCTTTGCCTATAATCTTCCAGATCTCCAACATTACCTAGCACTCTGAAACAGTTGTAAGTTTTTTCTTTCCTTCTTAACTAGATTCATTACAGCGTATGTACATCACGGTTCCTGTACACTATCACAACTTCTCAGATTCACTGGAACGTACCTATGCAGAACTCCACACACATATACGCTGAACATTTGCTACATTTCTTCCATACATTTCCCTGAGAAAATCCGTTCCCAATTTAAGCTTACAATTTCCTTCAAGATAGCCTCGCAATTAATATTACTCCAAATAAACGCCTTTCTAAGTTGTCTGTTCCTAGCACGCTCCAGTGTTATTGTTATGATCACTATCCACCTCTCTCCCACTGAGAGATCTGACACCGGAACAGATTCATTTCACAATTCCAAATCAAGTACAGTGACTTGTAGGCTCATTACGTATTTTGTCTAGAAACATTTATGAACACACCTAACAAGCTCCAACCCAACTAAACTCTTGTTCTACGGAGAATCCAATCAATATTTGGGGAATTGAAACCTTCCATCATGACAACTCTGCTATAATTTCACCTATCCAGCATCTCTTCCCCTACTTGCGCCTCCATATCCCTGTTACCATTGAGCGGCCCATAAAAACACCCAGTGAGATTATTGAACCTTCATGTTCCTAAGCTCCACACACAAAGACTCCGTAGACAATTCCACCATGACGTCAACCTTTTCGGCAGCCGTGATAATCGCTTTGATCAAAAGTGCCACGCCACCTCCTGTTTTGCCTCCTTCCCTGTCCCTGAGACATTCATGTCCATGTAATGGCCACCACATGATAGCTCCAAGAACTGATCCACGCTCCAAGCTCATCCGCTTTGTTCACTGTACTCCATCTGTTACAATAGACACATCTGAAACCCTCAGTCTGAGCGCGTCCGTTCCCTATCACCTGCCTATCCTCCCTCTCGCACTGTCTACAATCTTTCACTATATGTGAGACAAACTCATCTTCTCCAGTCTCTTCAGTTAGGTTCCAACGCTCCACAATTCTAGTTGAAATTCTCCCCAGTAGCCTGAGCAAACCGCCCCACCAGGATATTGGTCCCCCTGTGATTCAAGCTTGACCCGCCCCTTTGTACAGTCAACACCTGCCCCAGAAAGGTCCCAATGATACAGAAATTTGAATCCCCGTCCCCACTGTTGCAGACTGTCAGATTGTAGGATGTTGCGGCCATCACTGAATCGTGGCTGTAGTTTGTCGCATTTCTGATATGAATGTCCCAGGCTACACGTTGTATCGGAGGAATTGGAAGGTCTTGAGATTGGATGGCGCGGCTCTGCAGGTAAAGAATGGCATCAACTCAGTAAAAAGATGTGACGCAGGATCGTAAGTTGTGTTACGAAACTGACAGGGTAAAAGGATGCTCATTGGTGGTATATGCAGGCCTCCCGGCAGTAGCCGGAATACAGACAAGAGATTTCAAATGGAAAAATGTGTGAATAAAGGGCAATGCTATGATAGCCATGGGATTGTTCAACATGCAGCTCGACTGGGTTGGCTTGTTTTACTAGTTTGTCCATAAGTCGACTTCAGGATCAGCTATACATGATTGGGTACTATGAAACGAATCTGAAATGACTAAGGAGCTTAAGGTAAAGGATCCTTTAGGAAGCAGTCATCACAATATAGTTGGGTTCAATTTCAAATATGATGGGGTATATTATAGTATGATGCAGCAGTATTTCAGCGGAGTAAAGGAAATTACAGTGTTATGAGAAAAGTATTGGCCAAATGAAAATTGAAAGAAACGCTGTCAGGATTGTCAGCAGGGCCGAAATGCAGCGAGTTTCTGGTAAAACAGAGGAACGTGAAGAATATATGCATTCTGAAAGCAAATAAATACTCAAATGACAAATTAGCACAATCGTGTCAAAACGTAAAAGGAAAAGAGAAGGCATATAACAAAGAAAACACTGCTGCCAAAACTGCGCATTGGGAAGCTTTTAAAAACCTACAGAGCACCTAACAGAATCATTGGAAGAGAAAGGGTGAAATATGAAAGCAAGCTAATGAAGAATATCAAAGTGGGTAGCGAAATCGATCTCAAGTGCAGAAAAATCAAAAAGATATGAGAGTGGATATGGGACCGCTAGAAAATGAGGCAAGATAAATACTAAAGCGGGGGACAAGGAGATGGCAATAAAATAAATGAATATTTTGCAACAGTCGTCAACGTGGAAGATACTAGCAGTTGTCTGGTGTTGCAGTGTGTGAAGGAACAGAAGTGGGTGCAGTTATGCTTACAAGAGAGAAGGTGCTCAAAAAGCTGAAAGGCCAAAGAGCCCATAAGTCACCCGGCCGAAAAGAACTCCACATTAGGGTTCTTAAAGTGTGTGCGGCAGAGATTGTGGAGGCATTAGCAATGATCTTTCTAAAACCATTGATTTCTCGCAGGGTGCAGAGGTCAGAAAAATTGCAAATGTCACTTCACTCTTTAGGAAACGAGGAAGACAGCAGAAAGGGTGTTACATACGGGATAGCGTGACCATAGTGATATGGAAGATTTTGGATTAATTTGGTAAGGATCAGGCGACAGCGGAGGAGGGTGGAGAAATCACGTTCCTTTGCTGTTTCGCTCAGTGTCCTGCGCAGCTATCATCATGCCCAAGGGTCTATCTCAATTTTTTTTTTAAAACTTGCTTGACCAGCCTGCTGGATTTCCTTGAGGAAATTACCTGTAGGATAGATAAAGCGGGCATAGTTGATGTTGTGTATTTAGAATTTGAAAAAAAAACCTTTCACAAGGTGCCACACATGAGGCTGCTTAACAAATTAAGAGTCGATGGTCTTACAAGAAATAACGGTCCGTTTCTAGTTGGCTGCCAGTGACGAGTGGTGTTCCGATCGTGGCGGTGTATGGACCACCTGTTTTATTTTTAGCTCGATATCAATGATAGCGTAGATTATATGGAGTAGATTAATTCGTTGCAAAGTTTGCAGATGGTCCAAGTATTGGTGTCGGGGGAGGTGATGCTGAGGAAAGACGTAGCTGGCAGAGAACCTCGGTCAGATTAGGAGAATTGGCAAGAAAGTGACAAGTGAAAAATACAGTGTTGGTAAGTGCACAACCATGCACTTTGTTAGTGGAAATACACTTGCAGATTATTTGCTAATCGTGTATAAAATCCACTAAATTTCGGTGCAACGGGAATTTGGAGTCCTTGTGGCGAGCACCTGAAGAGTTAAAATACAGGTGGATTCGGAGGTAAGGATGGAAACTTTAATATTAACTTTCATTTTAAGAGGTCTGGTATACAGCAACAGTGATGCGATGCTGAAGCTTCACAAGACAGTGCTGAAGCCTTAGTGCGAGGATTGTGAACAGTTTTCGGATCCTCGTCTAACAAAAGATTTGCTGGCATTGGAGAGGACCCCGAGAAATCACAAGCACGATCCCAGGGATGAAAGGGTTATCATATTTGTACTGTTTCTGTTCTCTGGGTCTGTACTTGCCGAAACTTCAGAAGGATTAGGTGGGAACTCATTTCAAAGTTTCAAACTTTGAAAAGCCGAGGCTGAGTGGATGTGGAAAGGATGCTTCCCAGGGGTGGGCTGTCTGAATCAAGAGGGCAGAGGCTCAGAATACAGAGGCGTGCATTTAAAACAGCGAAGCAGTGAATTTTCTTTCGCCAGAGGGTGGGGAATTTGGGGAATTTGTTTCCGTATTCAGCGGAGGCCATGTCCTTAGGTTTATTTAATGCAGAGATTTATTGGTTGATGATTGGGCACAGCATTAAACGTTACGGGTTGAAGGCCGGAGAATGGCGGCGTGGAGTGAAGTAAATTATCAGCCGTGACTGAGCAGACACGATGGGCCTAATTCTGTTCCTATTTACTATGGACTTATGCTCCTGTGGTCTGAAACCAGTGAGAGTTACGGACATTTTTTAAATCAGTTTTTGCTTACGCTCCGTACCACGTTGATTAGTTGCAAATGCCGGTGATGTGAGGGAACTGATCGAAACTATATAGAAAGAAAACTTAGACTGCAGCTGTCAAGTCCGAATGAATGCACTCGGCCCGCGACGTCGAGCGCTTATTTATGTCAAGAGATGCTGTCTGACCTGATGAGTTTCCCCAGCATTTTGTGTGTGACTCTGTTCCAAGTTCAAAATTCAAAGTATTATCAAAGTAATGCCAAAGCTCATACATTTACTGGGATGTTTTAGGTATTTCATTCAGCAGTGCGGTCAGAGCAGTCTGTTGTGCTGTCAACCTGTCTGAGTTACTGTTGAAGATAACGAATGCGCCCTGTCGAATTGGTATGGTGGATTTCGGGGGAGCTTTTTTGGCCGAGGGACACCAAGGTTGGTCTTGT